>NW_006431910.1:501213-518377 GCF_000325575.1 Pteropus alecto | reverse complement strand
GGGGGACAGAATCAGCTGTGGAGTCAGAGAGACTGGATTTGCAAATCACCTGAGCACTCCGAGCTCTGCTTTCTCGTCTGTTCCGGGCCCGATCCTACCACCCCCCTCTCCTGGAGCATAATAGACGGTCAAAACCTGGTGACTGTTGTTATTATTATCCTTTCTGGGTTTGGAAGATGAGATCAGAGTAGGAGGGACCCCCAGCAATCATGCCACGTGCCTTGTGGACCTAGAAGGGGAATACAAAGGAATCAAATACCCTACACTTTGTGGGACAGCCCGAATGCCATCTTTTCTTGACCCCCTGTTAGTTCGCCAGGGGACACGTGTGTGTGTGATGCTCCACAGGGCACATAGGGTGCCCGTTAAACTGCTGGTGTCTATCGAGTCTCCTGTATGGCAGGCACTGTTTAGCCCTCACACCATTTTCAAACAGCTCTATGAGGTGGATTCTCTTAACTCCATTAACAAAGGTGCGGGGAACCAAGTCACTTTCCTAAGGTCATACCATTGAAAAGGGAATGAATCTAAGGTTGGAACCAGGCTCTCTGACTCCAGTCTGAGTTCTTAATGCTGCTTTCGTGGCAACAGCCCCAGTGGAAAACAACTAGTCCACCTTCACTTCCTGGGTGCTAAGTTGGTCCCTGGAAGTGGGCCCTGCACAGGGAGCTTATCGGTGGGCATGTCAGAGCTGGGTAAGGGGTGCTCAGCACCCCTGGGGTGACTGGGACAGCCCCCTTGAGGTAGGCTGTTGAGGGGGGCTCTGTGGGGCTGGTTCCCACTTGTCCCCGCCTGGCTGCTGGCAGGAAGAAGATCAAGCTCACCGGGCTGGCCCTGGATCACAAGGTGACAGGTGACCGCTTCTACACCCATGTGACCATCGTGGGCCAGCGGCTGAGCCAGAAGGCCCCCAGCATGGAGGGGGATGGCATCAACATCTCCTCCCAGGACGTTCATCGCACCTCAGAAAACCGTCACAAGAGTGAGTGTCTGTCTGGTCAGGGTGCCGGCCTTGGGGGATGGGGAGGGCGGGTGCTCACACCTAGTGAGCATGCATGCCCCAGAGCTCGCCTCTCCCTTCTTCAGTTCTAACAACACCACTCCATGATGTAGGTGGGCGGGAATCAGAGCTTAGAGAACTCTGGGGAGTTCAGATTTAGGGGTGCTCTGCTGGATTCCTTGGGGTGCAGGAAGGAGCTTCCAGAATGGGGCAGGGTCTCTAGGCCTGCGGGCCAGCTGGTTTCATCAAGACTTCCTGCAAAGCCTGAGCCTCTTGCATGCAGTACAAACCACCCCGTGAGCCCGCCTCCAGGCCCGGTCCTCCAATGCCTGGCTGGTGCCCCCTGCTGGCTGCAGGAGGAGCCGCAACCTGCCTTCGGCCGGGGCCACTTCCCAAGGTGTCAGCTCTGAGGTTAGTGAAGGAGCATTGGCCTTGGAGTCCGGAGATAGGGGTTTGAGTCCCGTTGCCCACTTACAGGCCACGTGACTTGGATAGATCACTTACCCTGCTCTCACTTTCCTCATCTCTAAAACTGGCACTAATAACGCCCACCTTTCAAAGGGTAGTTGTGAGGATTGGATGAAACCATGGTGGCGGAAGCTCTTTGTAAATTGCAGAACGCTGTGAAGTTATGGGGTGTTATCCCCACTGCCGGTCCTCTCATGGCCGAGTTGTGGGTGTGCCCTGCAGCTTCCCAGCTCTGTGAGCTCAGGCAACTCTCCGAACTCCCTGAGCCACACAGCCACCCCGTGTGTAAAATGTGATAAAGATAGCGGTGCTGTGCGATTGGGTTAAATGGGGGTAAAATGTGTCAAGCATGCTTCGCATGGTAAGTGCTTAATACACGGTAGCCAGAGTTATGTATCACACTAAGCATAGGGTTTACAAATTCAGAGGTTACCTGAAAATGTTCTGTTGAGACAGTTACAGAGCCAGGCAAGAACTTGGAGGCCAGTTGAGTCTGAACCCTTGTTTTTGAGGAAACCAGTCTGTACCCACAGTCACATAACGGCAGAGTCCTCACTAGAACTGCATCGGCTGGGACATTCAGAGGGAAATGGAAGATCTGGGGCTCAGGGGTGCCCCCTGCTGTGCCCCCAGAGTCCGTCTCCTTCCGCAAGAGCCTCTGCTCCCCCATTTTCCTGTGGAGCCTCCTCACCATGGGCGTAACCCAGCTGCGAGTCATCTTCTACATGGCCGCCATGAACAAGATGCTAGAGCACCTGGTGGTCACCAGTGGCCAGGAGCATGGTGAGGTGCTGCTGAGCCCATGGGGGGTGGGGGGCACAGCAGAGCCACCCTGGCTGGCTTCTTACCCTGGCTCCCCCCCACCCCCCGACCCCCAACAGAGACTGTCGACTTGAGACAGAAGGCAGAAGGGACAGGTAGGGAGACAAAAGCTGAGGCCCTTGGCCTGCACCCACCCTTGCCACCTTGGGCGTTTGGGGGAGCTAAGGATCTGGGGTCAGAGAAGGGCTTATTTGGCTCTCTCTCTTCTCCACCGGAAGTGGGTGGTGGTGCCCACTGGGCGGCTGGCATCCCCCGTGCCAGCTTCTGACCCCACTTCCCTTCCCGCCCTGCCCAGTTGGATTCTACTCCTTCGTCTTTGGGGTCATGCAGCTGCTGTGCCTTCTCACTTGCCCTCTCATTGGCTGCATCATGGACTGGAAGATCAAGGACTGCGTGGACACCCCCGCCGAACTCACTGCCCTCAGTGACGCCAGGTGACCCACACAGGGCTGGTGACAGCAAGTGGCTAGACGGTGCTTTTCATTTTCTGTGTGCTTTCACATCCGGCATCTTATTCATTCTCCCAAGAGCCCCGGGGGAGCAGGGGTACCTCCCCATTATACAGATGAGGAAACTGAGGCTAGGAGGGGACATGGCTTGCTTGTTAATGAGTATAGCTGACTGAGCATTAAGCACCTTGCATTGTCTTATTTAGTCCTGCAATAGTTCTCTGAGGTAGGCACATTATCTTTATTTCACAGAGGAGGAGGAGGAGGCTGAGACACAGACAGGTTAAGTAACTTACCCAAGATCACACAGTTTTTAGTAGCAGGCTCTAGAACCTATGTTGTAAAGGGTACGCTCTAAACCTTTCTTAAGGCTAGGAAGAGATGGAGTGGATATATTGGGTATCTATTGCTACATAACAAATTACCCCTAAACTTGGCATCTTTAAATAACAAACATTTATTATCTCATATAGTTTCTGAGAGTCAGGGAATGACTTAGCCGGGTGGCTCTGTCAGAGGCTATCTGGGTCTGTTCAGGCTGCTATAACTAAATACCACAGACTGGTGGCTTATAAACAGAAATTTGTTTCTCACAGTTCTGGAGGCTGGAAGTCTGAGATCAGGGTGCCAGTGTGGTTGAGTGAGGCTCTTCTTCTGGGTCATAGACTTGTCACGTGGCAGAAGGAACTAGGGAGCTCTGAGAGGTCTCTTTTATAAGGGCACTGATCCCGTGAGGAGGGTTCCACCCTCACGGCCTCGCCACCTCCCAAAGGCCCCACCTCCTGATCCCATCACCTTGGGCATCACAATGTCAACATATGAATGTTGGTGGGGGGGACACCAACATTCAGACGGTAGCAGGATCTCTCACCAGGTTCCAGCCAAGCTGTTGGCTGGGGCTGCAGCCATCTGAAGTGTTGTCAGGGGTTGGAGAACCTGATCCTAAGCTCACTCATGGGGCTGCTGGCGAGAAGTTTGCTTCCACCCCACCCACCTGGGCCTGTCTAGCAGGGATGCTCAGGACGAGGCAGCTGGCTTCCCCCAGAGTGAAATCTAAGGGAGGGAGACCCAGACAGAAGCTGCGGTGTCTTTCATAATGTAATCTCCAAAGCGACAAGCCATTGCTTCTGTGGTGTTCTGTCAGTTACACAGAGTAACTCCGGAACAGTGTGGAGGGGGACTCCACAGGGCGGGAATACCAGCAGACGGGGTTCACTGGGGGCCGTCTTGTTGGCTGGAGACCACTGTCAGATCCTGAACCGAGGTCTTCTGACTGCTGTGCTCTTTTTGTGTTAATCCCGTCGTCCTCGAGAGGCTAGGGGAGGGAGACCAGGAGAGGAGGCACCTAAGGGACAATGAAGTGCCCTCCACAGCAGTGGTGCCCTGGCACCCAGCCTTCTTCCTCTGCCCCCTGCTCCTGATGCCCAGGGTCCATTAGCAGGGCCCTTCTGTCTAGGACCAGTGGGCAGCCTGCCCTCATCCCAGCCCCATGACTTCTCCCCTGGGCCAGCCTCAGAGCCCTTGATTGTGCCACAGAGAGGGGCTTGCCGGGCAGTCACGTTCGTTTATTCTGGTGGGCAGAGACACTTTGCTGGGGCTTCCGATGAGAGAGGGTGTGAGTGCTCCCCATTGTCCGCCTTCCTTCCCATCCTCGAGTCTCAGACGTCACTGTGCATGTGAAATACTTGGGATCTTTGTCTGAGTGCAGATCCTTGGGCCCCACTCCCGTGAGTCTCGGGTGGGAGTGAGGCTCTGGCATCTGCATTTTTTAGGAAGGCCCCAGAGGCCGCTGGTGGTGTTGGTGGGGGAGCCACACTTTGAGACATGCAGGGCTGGAGATGCACTGTTCACCTTTTTCTGCTGCCCTGATGGCAAAGGCACCGCGGGAGGGGGAGGGGCCGGGCTGGGGGTGGGGAGGCGGCTGCGGGGGAGGTAGAGGCAGCGGCCGATGATGGCCTTTTCTCCTCAGGGACGGGGTTGCCACCAAGTCCGCCAGACCGCGCTATCGCAAGATCCAAAAGCTCACCAATGCCATCAGCGCCTTCACCCTGACTAACTTCCTGCTTGTGGCCTTTGGCATCACCTGCCTCATTAAGAGCTTACACCTCCAGGTACCCACCCCCATCCTCCCCACTTTCCCTGCCTCCTAGGACCCCTCCAGAGGGACAGTTCCCGGGGCGCCTGCCTTCCAGGAAACATGGTTCTTGTCCTCTGGGTCTATTTCCTGGGTTTTTCAGGAAGTGTTTCTAGTAGGTGGGGTCATGGAGAGGGTGGGCCGGTGTGGCCGGGCTTGGCGAGGTTCCGTGTCCCAATCTCCTCATCCACCCTTCGTCCTGCCGCCACGCCCACTCTTAACCTCTTCCCTCCCCTTTTTTGGTTCCAGTTTATGACCTTTGTCCTGCACACCATGGTTCGAGGTTTCTACCACTCGGCCTGTGGAGGCCTCTATGCTGCAGTGTGAGTCAGCCCTTCCTGAGGCACCCCTATAACAAGAGGGTCCCAGAGCAGAGCCGAAAGGACCCCAGATACCCCTTAAGACACCTCTCCCACCCTGGGTAGCCGTGCCCTCCCCAGCCACCCTGAAATGCTGGCATCTCGGAGCGTGGGGTGGCTGCAGAGGACCGGCGGGGATCTCGGAGCCTGTCCTGTCCACTGCCATCTCTGAGCTCCTCTGATGATGGGGAGCTCACTGCTCAGAGGCAGCCTACGCCTGCAACAAGACAACCCCTCTGTCAGAGTCTTTCCTCGGAGGAAGCCGAAATACTTGTTTTGATGACACTTTGGTACTACATCTGCTCTCTGGAATGGCCCCCAAAGTGGCCCCGTAGAAATTCCCAGACAGCTGTCTTGTTTGCCTTATCATTTTCCTGCTTCGTGTCGAACGGCCCCCCCAGTTCTCTGTCTCCTTTCTCTTCTGGTTCCCACTGCCAGGCGTTGCCAAGTGACTCTCCCTCGTGTGTGTGCGATGGAGCAGTATCACGATAGCGGCGACAAAACCAGAGCGGATGTTGAGTGCTGCTTCTGTCGTAGGCACAGCCCAGGACACTTGAGCAGCACTCCTTCATCTCAGCCTCACGACAGCCGTCTCAGCTCCGTTTCCTTGATTTGCTCTGGCCAAAACTGCGAGGTCACCCTCCATCCTTCTCTTCCTCACACTCCACATCCGGTCTGGCCGCGATCCCGCCAGCTCCGCACCCCACATCCCACGTAGCCCGAATCCCTCCCTTCTTGTCATGTCTGCCGCAGCCCCCCACCCCCCAGTCCTGGATTACTGCAGCAGCATCTGGATGGTCCCCCCTGCGGCTGCCCTTGCCTCCCCTCAGGCTGTTTTGAACACAGGAGCTGGAGACACCTGTTAAGACATAAGTCTCTTCACGGCACTCCGCGTCTTGTCTCGCCCACAGAAGGAGCCGAAGGCTATACTGTGGCTTAAAAGGCCCTGCAGGATGTGGCGCTGGGACCTACCTCGCTGCCCTCTTTCTTACCCTCCCCACCTCGCTCACTCCCCTCCCCCCGTGGCCACCTCAGTGCTTGAGAAACCACAAGCGTGTTTCCTGCTGGGGGCCTGGGCCTGTGCGCTTGCCGATCCCCCTTCCTAGAACGTTCTCCGTCCAGCTGCCTCACCTCCGCGTCTTTACCTAGCTGTCCTCCACTCAGCGAGGCCTCCCCAGCCGTTCTATCTACAACTGCATCCCCCTTGGTACCCTCAGCTCCTTCCTCTGCCTAACCTCGCCCCGTGGTCCTTATCACCATCGAACACACTACGCCTTTATCTCGCTTATTGGGTGACTCCCATGCGCCCCACCAGAAGGCCACCTCCACGAGGAGAGGAATCTTCGTTTGGTTCATGGCTGACTCTCCATGGACCTAGATCGGCACCTGGCACATAGCGGGAATTCAATAAATACTTGTTAAAAGAATAAACGGAGAGTGAAACGAGGGCTCATCCCTGGTTTTAGTGGAGGAAGGGAGGCTCAGAGAGGTCGAGTGACCTGCTATGACCACACGGGCAGGAGGTGGGATCGCGGAAGCAGCTCTGTGGCCCTGAAGTCGTGACATGTACCCTGTCCAGGCCAGGGGCCAAAGAGCACCTGCCAAGAGCCTAAACTCTTACGCTCCACCGTGCCTGGCTGAAAGGGTGCAGCGGGGGACAGGGCCGGGGAGGGCCACACGCCCCTTATACTTGGCCCCTCTCGTTGACAGGTTCCCGTCTAACCACTTTGGGACACTGACGGGCCTGCAGTCCCTCATCAGTGCCGTGTTCGCCCTGCTCCAGCACCCGCTCTTCATGGCCATGGTGGGGCCTTTGAAAGGAGACCCCTTCTGGGTGAGAACGGAGGGTGTCATGGTGGTAACAGGAGCCCCTTTCCTGGGTGCAGCCCGGGAGTTGGAGGCGGGGCAGGGCGGCTTGGATGTGATGGAACTCCTTCTCTCATCTCAGCCTGGAGGTGCCTTGGAAATCTCTAAGCTGGGGGTTCCCAAGCTGGCTGCCCATCAGAACCCCCCGCAGAGTGTTAAAAACACACATTCTCCAGCCTTCCGAATCAGTGCCTCTTGACCTGGGCCCAGGAGTCTGTTTTTCATAAGCTCCCAGTTGACATGTGAAATGGCCCAGCCCTGATCCAACTCATTCCCCTCAATGCAGAGACCCTGTCCAGCACCCCTGAGAAGGGGTTCTGCCCAATGCCCTCGGTAACAGACACCTCTTTTGTAAGAGGTGGCAGACATCGGTACAGTCGGAAAGGCTTTCCTTACATTGAACTGACAGCTGCCTCCCGAAAGTTGATCTCTCTGCCCGCTGGAGCCACCCACTGCTATAAACCCTTCTCCTACAAGAACAATGACGAAGAGACAGCTACCATTTATGGAGCACTCACCAGGTGCTAAGCACACCATGTACTTTTTTTTCAATTAGAGTTGACATTCAATATTATTTTACATTATTTACAATATTATTTTACATTAGTTTCAGGTGCATAGTGGTTAGACATTTACATAATTTACGGAGTGATTCCCCCGATGACTCTAGTGCCCACCTGGCACTATACATAGTTATTATAATATCATCAACCGTATTCCCTGTGCTGTACTTCACATCCCTGTGACTATTTTGTAACTGCCAATTTGTCCTTCATAATCCCTTCACTTTTACCACCCAGCCCTCCAACTCCCCTCCCATGTGGCAACCATCAGTTTGTTCTCTGTATCTATGAGTCTGTTTCTGTTTTGTTTGTTCATATATTTTGTTCTTTAGAGTCTACATGTAAGTGAGATCATATGGCCTTTGTCTTTGATTTATTTCACTCAGCGTAAAACCCTTTAGGTCCATCCATGTTGTTGCAAATGGTAAGATTTCGTATTTTTTATGGCCAAGTCATAGTCCATCGTCTATATGTACCACTTCTTCTTTATCTCATTGTCTATCGCTGTGCACTTAGGTCGCTTCCATATCTGGACTATTGTAAATAGTGCTGTGGTCAAGGCATGTGCAGTGCATATATCTTTTCGAATTAGTGTTTTGGATTTCTCTGTATAAATACTCAGAAGTGGAATTGCTGGGTCATGAGGTAGTTCTATTTTTCATCTTTTGAGGAACCTCCAGACTGTTTTCCACAGTGGGTGCACCAATTTGCAATCCCACCAACAGTGCACAAGGGTTCCCTTTTCTCCACATCCTTGCCAACGATTGTTATTTGTTGATTTATTGATCATAGCCATCCTGACAGGTATGAAGGGATATCTCATTATGGTTTTAATTTGCAATTCTCTGATGATTGAACACCTTTTCACATGTCTGTTGGCCATCTGTACGTCTTCTTTGGAGAAATGGCTATTCGGATCCTCCGCCCATTTTTTAAATCGGACTGTTTGGGGTTTTTTGGTGTTGAGTTTTAAGAGTTCTTTATAAGTTTCGGATCTATCATTGGTGAATAACACCGTGTACTTTTATCACTTAATCTTTGCTCCCGAAGCGCTGAGAACAAGGCACTTCAAGTCGAGATGACTTGCCTAGGGTCAGGGGGCAAGTAATGCAGAGCGGGATGTGACTGAGTCCAAGCCCCCGTGAGGCCCCTGTGCTGGGCCTCCTGAGCCTTCTGTCCCATTGACCATGTGTCCCAGCCCCTGGGAGCCTCTTCTTACCACCTCAGATGGTCCCACTGTCCGCATCCTCAGAGGTCCAGATTCCCAACATGGAAGTTCCTATTTCAGGAGCAGCCTGGCACTGGCACTAGCCAGGATTCAAACCCAGCTCTGCCAATTTCCAAGGCTGCGTGACATTAAATGAGATACAGTTGGAACAGTGACTGAACACAGGAAGTGCTAGCGAAGTTTTTCATTCTAGACCAGGGCCTGGAGGGAAATGGCTGCTTTGGCCTCCTTTTGGGGGAGGGGGGGGCTATGGCATGTCCCTGAGGGAAATGCGGGGAGAATGGGAACCTACTTGACTCTGTCTCTCTCTTTTGCCCTAAAGGTGAATGTGGGCCTCCTGTTATCCTCACTCCTGGGATTTCTGCTCCCTTCCTACCTCTTCTACTACCGTGCCCTGCTCCGGAGGGAGCACGCCACCGACTGGGAGGGCCCACTAAAGGCGCCCGGCGGCATAGACCTCTGAGGCCACAGGACCTGGATGACAGGCAGCCAAGGCCTGAGCAACCAAAGGGAATGCCTCATATGGCTTTTCTACCTGTACCATACGCACAGAGCCAGGGGCCGTGGATTTATAAATACCAAGAGAAGTTCTATTTTTGTAGAGACTTGCTAAAAGGAAAAAAAGAACACCCTAAAAAAATCCCCCAGAGTGATGCGCTCTTGACTGAAGACGGCCCTTGTGCTAGAAGAATGGAGCCTCTTCCTCAGATTGGAGACCAAGGTGTGGGGCTGTCCTTTCTCTGGGCCTTCGTCTTAGGGGCCTGCCTCTTGGTGCCTCCTGGGGGCTTGTGGGATCAGCAAACAGGCTACCCCTAAGGTCCCCACTGTTCAATCCCCAGAGTGTGCATATACGTGTGTGTGCACATGTATGCATGTGCATGTGTGTGTGAAACAACCTTTTTCCCCTCAGAAGAAAGGGACCTGGGGTGCCGGCTGTGTCCTGGATGGGCTGTGGGGGGGTCAGACCCCTTCCAGGAGCTGGAGGGCAGGTTCCCTCCCTGGTGCTGCTTCTTGCAGATCTTAGAAGAAATAGAAAAGGAAGTGAGAGACTGGCTGGTATGTGCCTGTGTCTTGGGGGGAGGTGTCTTCTCCCACACCCACCCCTCTTCTTCACTCAGGCTGGGCATTAAATAGGACACCTGAGGTGCCAGCCTGGCCAGCTCTCGCCGGCCAGCTCACCTCCCTGTTCTCAGCTGTGTCCTGCCCTAGTGTCCGGATCCAGATCCTGCCCTCTGTTTCCACCCCGCACTTCCGAGGGTTTGGGGTACATCGGGGAGTCTGGCCTTTTTTCACATGCGATCAGGGCAGGGTGCTTTAGAAAAAATGGATGACTCTCAAGCTTTCCTACCAAACCATCCCTGGGGCCCCATTGAAAGTAACTTTTGTATAGGCCCGTTTTATCTCAAAACGTCATGCAAATTTTGAGCTTCACTTTATACTATATTTATATTTACTTTTAGCATGAAAGTGAGGCTTTAAAATTACCAGAATCAAGGGAGGACACCATCTCGGAGGACCGGAAACATTTTGGGAAGATATGCCTTATTTATCCTACTCCTATACCTGTTCGCGTCCCTGAGACATAAACCTTAGAGGCTAGAGTAAGTCACAGAATGGAGGGATGGGATAGGAGGGGCACTAACATTTGTTGCGGATCTGCCTGTGTTCCACAAGTATCTTTATTTCATCCTTATTACAGTCCTAGAGGTCCTTTAACTCCATGCTGAAAGGTTTGGGCACAACACCAAGTACAGTCAGCTTGTAGGTGGTGGGGCTGAACTTGGAACTTGGGTGGTCTGACGGCTGGGTCCTAACCACAGGCCCGCCAGGGCAGTCAGGAGCAGAACGGAGGTCTCAGGCTTCTCAGCTGCCTTCTCTAAGGCCTTCCCAACCTTGCCCCCTAAACCTTGGAGAACCCCGGAATGTTACCACTGGAAGACACTATTACAGATAAGTCTTCCCTTCGTCTTCAACTCTTTAGAAGTTAATGAAAAAGACTGAACCACCCATTTTACGGATGAGAAACATCTCCTGAAGGTGTCTGGAGACTTGACAAAGTCACAGCAGATCTGAGCCCAGTCTCCTGACTTCAACACAGCGCCCTTTTCGAAAAATACCAACTAGGAATTGGACAGCACTGCTGAGCTGGGCAGGGTCCCAAAGGGCCTGCAACGGTCCCACTGTGGCCTTTGCCCCAGATTTCGATTTTCCCAAGTTCGGTGGAGGCCGATTGTAAGCGGTGAATGGCAGGCGGTGCGATCCCACCAGATTCGGGGTGAGGGCGGGCGGGGGAAGCCCCGCGAGCGCGCCGGGTACAACGCGTGCCCAGCAGGCGGCGCTGCGTGTTCGAGGCTGGGACCGGGTGGGCGAGGGCAGCGAGCCAGGAAGGGAACCCCCACACGTATGCACACACGCGCCCCCTACCCACAAGTCTGCCGCATCCCCCGGGTCTCGACCTCCCACCCCCTCCCCTGGCTTGCGCTGTTCTCGTTTGAGATCTCCCACGTCCTATCCGACCCCCACCCTTTCAAGCGGTACCTCCAGCCCCACCGATCCTCGCGACGCGGGAAGGGGGGTCCCGGCGCTGGCCCCTGCCGGGCTGGGGCTTGGGACCCAGGGGGCGAGGCAGGCAGAAGCCTCGGCCTCCTGGGGGAGGGTGTCTCTTCACTTCGCCACGCCGGGTGCGGAGCTTGGGGAGGGGGCTGGGCAGGGGCGGAAGCGAGCTGGAGCCGTGTTTGTCGCGGCGCTGCCGAGTGGAACAGATGGTTGGGGAGGGGAGAGGGTACGTGGCGGGAGGAGGAGGGGTGCGGGGGCCGACGGATGAGGAACCAAGAATTTCGACGCCCGAGTCTCCCAGGAGAAGCCCCCCTCCCCACTCTTCACGGAAAGGGGTGGGAAGAGGCAGTGCCGGCCTTTTTCCCAGAGAGTCCTGGCCTCCGGCCTGCGACAGACCCCACTGCGCCGTCACCCGCCCCGGGGCGCGCCCCTCACTCCATAGCCCCTCCCCAGCCGGAGGGGGCCCAGTCTGGGTCAAGGCCGCGGGGAGCGGCCCGGGTCGCGTGGGTTAATGGGGCCGCACTCCGGGGGGCGAGGGGGCGGGGGGAAGCGGGCTCCTGAGCTTGGAGCGTGTTCAGGGATCTAAATAGCTGTGGGAAAACGTGTTAATTGGAACTTTATGCAGATGAGCTGGGATCAGGGTTGGGGGTAGAGGGAGGGAGAAGGTCAGATGGGTGCTGGACCCGAGCCAGTTTCGAGGGGAGGGCTGGAGGGCCCTGGCCAGAGATTGGCAGGTGTGTATCCGTTTCTGGTCCCTGGGGTTGAGGGGGCAGGGTTTCCTCTCTGACTTTTCGCCCCAGAAAAGGGATGTGGGGCTCCTCCAGGATCTCCACATTCTGGGATCGGAAGTTCAGGCTTTCAGATCGCCTAGAGGGGATGCAGCCTGCAAGTGTGTTTCCTTTGTGGCTGCTTACCCCGGATGTCACCCTCATTGTGTCCCCCGCCCCCATCTGTCTCCCCTGATCTCTATTCTCCATCCCTGGCATCACCCTATCCACGCAGGAGTCTCGTCTGTAACTTCTATGAAGTGTGCGTTCTGGGGGGGGGGGGCGGGTGTCTAACTTTTATCCTTTTGCTTTCTCCTGTCTTCACCCCACCCCCACCCCCATGGACAACCCACATTTGAGACGTTTCTCAACCTCTAGAGAGCTTTGTAACCCACTTCACTTGTTGAAACGTAGGTTCTGGGGCCCCTTAGAGAGAGATCTGATTCAGCACATCTGAGGGGCTCAGGAATCTGAATTTAGCAGCTTCTCACCTAAGTTAGATGTAAAAGGCTCTAATTTTTAAACACCTTGCAGGGAATTGGTGAGCTGACAAGCCTCCTTCAACAGCCTCCTACTCCCAGCCCTTCCCCCATGCTCCTGGCCTCACCTCTGCTCAGTGTGGCCACCCCTGCTTCCGGTACTACAGGATCAGAGGTAGAGAAGGTACCAGGAAGGAGGGAAGGAAGGGAAGAAGGGAGGAGAAAGAGAGAAAGTGAGTCTGCACCTAGCTCTTCTCTCTGAGCAGGGTCTTACCCTTCCTTTCTCTGCCGCCTGCTTCTCTCCTCTCTGCCAAACCTCTCTTTGCTTCCCTTCCTCCTCTCCATCAGAAGGCCAGAGGATCTTGGGATGGGCAGTTTGGATCTTAGCAGGTGACGGCAGGGCCAACCAAAGTCCTTATCTCCAAACAAGAGAGGCTGAGGCACCTCGGGTTGGAAGAAAACAGGAGGGAGGCAGGACTTGAGGAGAGATAATAACAGCAAACATGTAGGTCACCTTTCCATGGGCTATGCACTTACTTTCCACAACAACTCAATTTAGACAGGCACTGTTGCCCCGGGTTACAAATGAAAAAGAAAAAAAGAGAAAAAAGGTAAGGCCCAAGGGATGTTCAGAGAGGTTAAGTAGCTTGCCAAAGGTCACACAGTAAGTGGGGGAATAACTAGGTCATTCTTCATTCCTCCAGAGGCCACTGGGTAGCTGCCCCACGCCTGCCCTTCCTGCCCCACCCCCAGGGACAGTGGGGATGGGGAAGGACATCACGTACAGAGATGACAGGAGTTGCTCAGGTTTCGGAACATCTGACAGGTCTGGCTGGAAGCATTAAAAATTCATGTAGAAACTTGACCCCAGCTGGACCTTGGGCCTGCCACCTGGACTGTCCCTGGCCTTGTGGCCTCTCAGAGCCTGGTGAATGCATTTCCTTTCAGTAGTGTCCTGGGAGCCCCAAGTCTTTGTATTTTATAGGAGAGGGGTTCTCTCGTGGATTAGGGAGCTAAAGTCAGGAGCCAGCAGCTCAGAAAGCAGTGCTGAGAACCCTCCCCCCACTCCTAGTGTAAGAACCTTAGAGGCTTAAGGGCTTATAAACCTTGTCATCTGGCGTCCTTCTATTTCTCTCCCCAGATAGATAGATGCTCGCTCTCAGTTTAGCAGGACTGAAGCCTGGGTGTAGTTCCCAAGGGGGCCAGTTGGGGGCAGCCATCTGCTTGGAGGCAGCCCCTCCTAAGCCTCTACCCGCAGCTTGGAAGGACAGTGAAAGGATCCCCATTGATAAGGTCACTGGGAGGCAGTTTTGGCCTTGGGGAAGGGCTCCGAAGTCTGTCATCTGAGGAGATGGGGAGAGGGTTCCCAGTGTTAGGGAGTTCGAGGAACTTTAGGGAGAGTTCAAGGTAAGTTATAGGTTTCAAGTGCGTAATAACTGATGGCCAGCATTATTCAATCATTCTAGCTGAAGTGGAGGTTTGGGATGAGGCCATGAGAGAAAAAGCTAGAAAGGCCATTGGTACCACATTCTGAAGGTGTTTTATCTTTAATCTGTAGACAACAGAGAACCATTGTAGGTTCCTGAGTAACATAATGACGTAATGCAAATTTTGGTCAGCCTGAATCTGGCCACCATGGGCAGGCTGGGTGGGAGGGAGAGAGAGATTGAATGTAGAAAAACCAGAGAGGAGGTTATTGCTATTTTCTTCTATATTCTAGGCATGAGGTAATGAGATGGAGCAGGGAGGTGGCAGGGGGAATGGAAAGGAAGGGATGGATTAGGGCTGGGACGGGGACTGGGTAAGTGAGGAGATACAGAAGCTTGGAGAAGAAAGGGGTTAACTACATTTAGGCTGGGTGTCAGGCAGACGAGAGAATGCAAAATGTGGGTGCACCCAACACAATGCAGGAAGTGAATGAATTTTTTTTCTTTCAGGGGTGGGGCATCATGGACAAGTGCCTTCCCTTGTTTGGTGGGAGCATTGGTGGGAGTTGGACCGGATGGCCCTGAAAGCCCCTCCGGTTTCGAGGTGTGGCTCAAGGTTGCGATTCTAGGTGGTCTGGAGAGGCTGAGGGTCTGTGCATGTGAGCTCTCTGGGAGTGGTCTCTGTGCAGGATCCAGCTTGAGTGGCTGCACATGCATGTCAGTATTTGGAGTGCATCTGCCTGTTTGTGGGACCCGTGGGCGTTGGCGTGCTTGCACGTGCTCCGTAGCTCTGCTCTGTGGGAATGTGTGTGAGAGAGCGTGTGAGCATGGGTGGGCACGTGATGGGCCTGTCCGTGGGTCTGTCTGGGCTGGTGGGGGAGGGGTGGTGGGAAACGGCATTGCTGTAGGCTTCTTCCTGAGGCTCACACACTCCTCTTGCTTTCACTGTTCTGAAATAGCATCTAGACCGAAGGCCCATGAATATTTCACAGCGATAATTCTGTGACCTGGACAGCCTGCTGCTGATTTACCAGCATCCTCCCTCCCCTGCCCAGGCCCCAGCAGCCCTTCCTTCATCAGAGCCCTTGCCTGGCTAGTACCACTCATTAGCCTCTTCAAAGGCAGCCTGACACAGGCCCTTGTGAGACCCCAGGCTCCGGCTCCCTGGTTTGTGACCAGCTAGCCACTCTCCCTACCCTCCAACCCAACCCACACACAGCCTTACCCAAAGTCCACCTGCCTCGGGCCTTAGATATTGACTCCTTCTCATTTCTGCCTCTTCTCACTATCCTTCTGACTTGCCTGGCCAGAGTCACAGAATCTCAACATCTTTCCTCCATGAGCTCTGGCATCCAGGTCCCCTCTCTTTCAATTCTTATCTCCCCAGTTAGATTCTTAACCCCTAAATATAAACCATCAAACATCTCCCCAACTGCTTTTGTCTGATAAGACTCACCCCTAAGCTCCGTGCCAGGTCCTCCTTGGCCCAGGCTGTTCCCTTTCCCCAGCCTCTCCTCCACAAACTGGAAAGGCAAAGCTTCTGATCATACCTTAAGCCAGCGAGGCACCCCCAACTTGGGATTCTTGTTGCTCTGGTCACCCTGGCCCGTTGGTCTCTCTTCTAACCTTCCTGGAGAACTTCTCTGATCTGGTGCATCCCTGATGACTTCCACCTCACAGGAGCCAAGGGAGAGAGACCATTTTTCTACAGGGTGGCTGTGTACAGCTGCGAAGGCTGTGCACTGCACAGGGGCACTGAGCAGAGGGAGCAAGTGTGAGCCGAAATCCAGTCTTAGGCTCTGCTTGCTGTGTTTCCTCTGCTGTGGGGCTGGTTCTCTTGAGGAAGCATGCCTTTATCAGATTTGCCCAAAGCCATGTTTGGGCTGGCTGTGACCAGGGACAGCTATGTGACTCCTCCCTTGCAGGGAAAGGTGGCCACTGCTTTTTCCTGCAAACCTTCCCCAGGCTTAGCTCCTCGGGCACCAGACAACTCAGGGTCAGCTGTAGCTGCTTTTCCCAGGCAAATGAGGAGCCGAGGTGCTGTCAGCACCTGTCTTGGCGGTCAGATTTCATCTGGCCTGACTGGGACTCCGGAGCCACACCTCTCTTCCTCAGGCTGCAGCTTCTGGTCCTAGGGGAGCAGCACACACCTTCCGCCAGCAAGCAGCTCTTCGATGGCACCATCGGCTCCCCTTTCGCTAACCCTCCCGGCCCTGATATCTTGTTGGTTCTAAGCCCTCCTCCCGCTTTTGAAGTCCTGAGCCAATACATCTTGCGGAAGAAGATAAAATAATATAATTTTTAATAAATTTTTTTTTTTCCCAAACAACTTCTGTGGATCGTCACCACACAGGGGCCACGGCAGAGAGGAAAGTTCTCTCCAGGCGCCCTAACAAGTGTCCAGGGTAGACGTCGGAGAAAAGTATTCCTCCAGTGTCGTCGGGAGGTTGAGGGGGTCTAGGAGAAGCAAGGGCCCGGGGTCCGCCCGGCCCAACTGCGCATCCCTCCACGGGGCTCCTGCGCGGGGCTCCTTGCCGGAGCTCCCGAAGGCTCGGCTGGTGGAAGATGCTTCGCAGACAACAGCTCCTCTCGAGTCCGCTGTGGGCGCTGGGAGAAGGGGTCAGCGGCTGCCCGGGGCGCCCCACCCCTCCAGCCTTGGGATGGGAACGAGTTAAGGGCCAGAGTTGGGGAGAATCGAGCTGAGCCACCGGACACGCCCTCTCGGCGCTGCCTTAAGCCAGCAGCCCAGGAGGCAGGACGAGGTGGCCTGGTCCCAGGGGAGAGAGGACCCGGGAGGGGAAGAAAGGCAGCAAGGCCAGGGGCGGGGATTGGGACTGGACTTGGGGCGGGCGCCCAGGCCTCTGCAGTCTCAGCCCCGCAGTCAGAGGTGGTGGGGCGCCAGGAGCAGGAGGCAAAGCAGAGGGGTGGGGAGCCCGGCCGAGAGCGCGGGGCCGCGGGAGTCCGGGGGCGCTTGGCAGGCGGCGCCGGGGCACGTCTGCTCCCCCCGCTGGTCTTCACCCCCAGAGCCCCCCCAGTAGTCGTCCTC
>NW_006431910.1:488901-500883 GCF_000325575.1 Pteropus alecto | reverse complement strand
TTGAGCCGCAGGAACTCGAGCGCCGGCAGGTCGGCCAGCGCCTCGCCGGGCAGCGAAGCCAGGCTGTTGTTGAACAGGTAGAGGATGGTGAGGCGGCTGAGGCCGCGAAAGGCCGCGCGGTGCACGCCTTGCAGCCGGTTTCCGTGGAGCAGCAGCCGGTCCAGGCCGCCCAGGCCGCGGAACACGTGCTCAGTCAGCAGCCGCAGGCGGTTCCCGTGCAGGAAGAGGTGGCTCAGGTTGGCCAGGTCCGCAAACAGGTCATCCTGGGGGGGTGGGGGGGGGTGGAGAAGAAGAGAGTGATGCTGAGACAAGTGGGAACTTTCCCCTCAGGGCCTGGAGGAGGGGAAGGAAAGGGAGGACCGCGGGAATAGAAAGAATTTGACCTTTCGATTGGGAGACCTGAGTTTGAATCCTGCGTCTTCGATATAACCTAGTTAGAGGTTAATATGAGAAGAACAATGTAGTCAAGGTCAGTGTTTCTTAAAGTTTAGGGTGGATCAGAATCCCCTGCAGATCCCCAAGTGCTGCCACCAGAGTTTATGATTCAACAAGTGGGGCCTGAGAGTCTGCCTGTCTTTCCAAGTTCCCAAGTGATGCTGACTGCTGGTCAGAGGACCACATGGAGAATGAGAAGCTCTGGGCTGAGTAAGCCTGCCAGCTGGGGAGCCCGACTTCCTGACTTCAGATCCTGATCTGTCATTAGCTGACTGTGCCACCTAGAGTATCCGTGTGACTCGGTTTGTTCATCTGTACGATGCAGAGATTAAATGAAGCACCATGTATTAAGGTGCTTAGAACAAGGTTTCCGTGTGGAAGGCATCCTACAAGTTGGCCATTATTGTTAACTTGGCCAAGCCACTAATCTCCCTAAGCCTGTAGCCTCATCTATAAAATGGGGATGAGTGTACCTCCTCATGGGTTTGCCCTGAGGATTAAAGAAGATGATCCACATAAAGATCAGACAGTGAAGTGCTGGGCACAGTGCCCCACACACCAGGATCCGGTCCATTGACGAAGCCCACAGGCTCAGGAGTCACGGCCCCAGGTGCCAATCCGCCTTGCCCTCTTCCCAGCCGTGTTACTTTGGGCAAGTTATTTAGCTTCGTAGCACCTCAGTTTCCCTGGTCTATATAACTTGCAGACTGCCTTCCCCCGCCAAGCATGCCGATGGAAGGTTAGATGAAATCATGCTGTAAGGGTATAGGACCTAGTAGGCACATAGACCACCATCAAGAGATGGTGGTTATTATGACAATAGGAGCTCAGATAAGTGGCATCCCTTTTGTGCTAACAGAGGAGCTCCCTGGGGCCCAAAAGTTCTGCTAATAGGCTGGGATATTAAGGGGACCAGGTGTCAGCTCCAGAGGTAGCAGGGGAGGGGAAGGAGCCAGCTGCCTGATGTCCTGCATCACTGCTTGCCTTAAAAGGGCTGTCCCACTTGTCTAGGGCTGGGGAGCCCCCACCCCCCCAGTTCAGAGCATACTGATGCTGGAAGGACCTCAGCATGAACAGGGGTGTGGGTTTAGGGGAGTAGGTATGCTCCATGTGTGGGAGGGGGCAGAGGCTGGACTCCGCATTTTAACTAGCTCACCTAGGTATTGATGATGATCAATCAGCTAGACTTGGGAATTGGTTCTCTGCGTCCACCAGCCCAGCCCACTTTTTACAGAGGGGAACACAGAGACCCAGAGAGATGGAGGGCTGGCCAGAGAGAGGTCAGATCCCACTGACTGAGGTTCTCCACATCGCAGTGGTCAGTAGGCCCGGGAGGGCCAGTTCTCAGGGACGTGAGCATCCTCTATGCTCAAGCCAGCTCACCCTGGGGTCCTGTTTCCTGGCTGTGGCTCTCCCACCTGTCCCTGCCTGGGGAGATGATCCCCCAACCCCACCCAGGAGCCTGGTCACAGGTGCTCAGGTCAGGCGAGGGCGTTGACTCCCAGCCCACACCCACAGCACCCACCCCTGTGCGCCTGCATGTCCTCACACCCTCCCATCCGGCCCCCGCCCTCTGCTCCAGGAACTGAGCCTGCCAAGAATCCTCCTCTTGGCCACATTGAGATCCGTCCCCCTCAACCTTCTCAGCTGCCTCTGACGCCAGCGTTCTTGGCCCCCTGTGCCACGCCCCCCATGCCCAGCTCAGGTCTCCGGTGGGCTCCCTGTACCTCTGTGTCCTTAGCCTGGCCCAACTTGGCCAGATGCCCTTGTCTTTCTCTTCTCAGCCCAGCCAGGGAGTGAGTTCTGAGTACCTTCCACTCAAACACCCAGTTAGGGCTTCTCTTTTTTTTCTGGAGTGTCAGTGAGAGTAGGACACACCCACAGATACCTGGTCAGAGGATCGAACTTGGGGGGGCGGGCAGCATAGAGGGAGTACAGGAGCTTTGGGATGTCAGGAAGAGAAAAACCAAAAGTTTGGAGCTCCTAGGACATTCAGGTGCCTTTGGCCCACAGCCCCAATTTGTGAACTACAGAATTCCTTGATTCCCACCTCCTGTCCTTCCCGTTTTTCCCCTCTGCAAAAGTCCTGCTCCTTCCCTCTCTGAGCCTCAGCCTAGGGGGTCCATTCCCCACGTCCAAACTGTTTGCCAAATCCTGCTGCCACTTCCTCAGCTGCAGCTCTCAAATCCGTCCTCCTCTCTCCACCGTTAAAAACCATTCTCTGTGCATTAATAAGCTCTTGACTTTCACAGCCTTCGCCCTCCCCGCCCCCCCGCCCCGCTCTCCATCACCCCCTCTCTCTGGGCTGAGAACGTCTGCTAAAGTCATCTTCCATTTCCAAAACCACATTTCCCTCTCCTCCCCCAGCCAGTTCACAGCTCTCTGCGTCCATATGGAATCTCAAGGCAGCATCCCCGCCCCCTTTCCCTGGACAGCATCCTGTTCTTAACCTTGCCTCCTTCCTACCTCTCAAGCCCCAGTCTTTGGCACTAGTGGCTGGGCTGCCTGACCTTGGGCAGCTCCGGGTGCTTCTCTGAGTCTCAGTTTTTTATCTGTGAAACAAGGGACTTGAGATAGTGATCATTAAGATTCATCTTCATCTGATATTTATGAGTGAGTGAGTCCTGGAATGTACCTCATTCATTCAACAAAGCTGTAGTGAGCGTCTCTGATGTGCCAGGCACCCCCACTGACAGTGCTCACCAGTCTACGCCAGTGTCATTATCATGGCAAGCAGCTGATTTCCTGAGCTTTAACCGTGAGCCAAGATCTGTGCTACACATGGCCCGTGTCGTAACCTGATCATCACAACCCTATGAAGCAGATAATGTTATTACCCCTCTTTCAGAGACCGGGAGAGGGAGGCTCAGAGAAGGCAAACGACTTGCTCAGGTTCACCAGCTATTATATAGAGGAAAGCAGATGTGAACTCGAGACAGGGCTCTGAACACCTGCATTTGAGTCTGATAGATCTGGGCCAGTTGTAGGCTGTGCCCCTTACTAAGTTGGGTAACCTCGGACTGGTACCTTAACTTCACTGAGCCTCAGTGTCCTCAGCTGTGAAATGGAGGAAATGATGCTTACTCTGAACCAGACACCATGTGAAGCCCTTTACAAGAAGCATTTACAATCCTCACAACAAACCCCCTAGGTACAGGTCGTTTCCCTCATTTTACAGATGGGTCCATTGAGGCTTAAAGTGCTTAAGCAACTTGCCCAAAGCCATAGAGCAAATTGGAGGTGGGGCTGGCATTCAAACTCAGAGCCGCCTGAGTGTGAAGATTGCTCTTATACACCATACAGGCTCCTGTAATGATTAGAAGAGAGAACGGTGACTCTATCACCTGCTTCCACTCAAACTGGAAATACGCTGCAGGAGAGCGGAGACACTGTTTTTGTTCACTCCTGCGTCCCTAGCACCCAGAACGCTGCCTGGCATGTAGCAAGTGCTCGATAATTGATGAATGAACCCACCTGGCACAGTGCCTGGCATACAGAAGGCAGTCTGTGAGAACCTCCGCCCCACCCCATTTCCACTTCCACCTTCCTCATCCCGAAAGGCTGTGGTCCTCTCGCCCCCTCTCAGGGCAGGCCTGGCTCCATCCCGGATCACACCTGCATTCTCTGGATCTCACACCAGCCCTCTCGTTTCTCCACCTGCCTGTGGCACCTCCCAGCCTAGTTCCTCCCGGCAGTTCACAGGCGGAGGCTGTCTGTCTTTCTCTCCTACAAAGGGCTGGGTGTGAAGATGCATCCTTCCCACAGAGCCCCACATCATCCATACCAGGGGCGTGCAGAACAAACACGTCTCATTTCAGGAGACTCCAGTGCTCACTCAAGATCCCCTTTGCCTAGGCCTTTCCTGTCCCCAGGCCCTGGATAATGACGTGATTTATTCAGTACTGAACTATGTGCTTTATACAGATAAACTCATTTACTCTTTATAGCCATCCTTTGTGGAAGGTATTATTTTTACTATTCCCATTTTAAAGATGAGGAAACTGAGGTTCAGAGAGGAGAGGTGACGTGCCCAAAATTAAGTCAGAAAATAGCAGAGCAGAGATTCAACCTCAAGCCCTCTGACCTCAGATTTCTCGTTCTGAACAACTAATAACTATTTATAAGAAGGTCGGGTCTCAGTGGTAGTACTTGCCATACTACTAGTAGTCATGAGAACAATGATGACAGCGCCCATTAGCGAGTGTGGCCCTCTGCTAAATCTTGATCCTTGCAAAACTTCTTCGTATCATTAAGTACTATCATGACTGCCATGTTACAGATGAGAGTGGAGATTGAAAGAGGTTTAGTAATTCACCCAAAGTCAGACAGGAGCCAGGATTCGAACCTACGTCTGGGAGACTCCAAAGCCAGTGACTTTAAAAATGAGCCCGCACTGCGGTACTTGTGGGGACCAACCCCCTCCTCCCAGACAGACCCAAGTGGAGACTTCCGAGCGATGCAAACGGCCTGACATGTTGTCAGCCCGTGCAGGCTCAAGCACCACCAGCTCCTCCTGGTTGTGTGGCCTCAGGAACTTCATTCCTTGTGCCTACTGCCCCCAACTGTCCCTACTGCCAGGCTGTCGTGAGGTCCAACGCGCTGGTGAGCCCACAGTCACATGGACAATGGTTTAAGAGACTTCACACGTGGAGGCCTTATATCTACAGTCTTGGGACCCTCGGCCTCAGCTTCTTCATCTGTGAAGAGGGGCAAATATATCCTGACAGGGCTGTAGAAATGAGATGATGCGGCCAAGTGAGCTTTGGAACCGTGAGGTGCTCGGCAAATTGAGGAAGGAAAGAAAAGGGAGGGAGCATTCTGGGGCTCACCCATGGCCTCAGTATCATCCTTGACATTGACTCAGATCTCCAGGATGAGGTTCAAGAAGGGCCATTTCACCGAGACCAGGGTTAAATGAGGCTGGTTTCTCTTTTGAAATAGTATTCTAACAACCAGGTACATAGTGCTTATCATATGCCAGACACTATTCTAAGAGCTTTACAAATTATTCACGCACTTACACTTATGAAATCCCTAGGAGGTGGGTGCTGGCGCTACCCCCTTTTTACAGATGAAAAAAACGGAGGCTCGGGGGGATTAAAAAATGCCACACACTTGTGAATGGCGGAGTCGACACCTACAGAGCTCTCTTCACAGCGCCCAACACAGCGTGCCCCGCTAAGTGGTAGTGGGTGCTGCTATTATTATCATTATCGATGAAATAATAATGCCCACGCCATATTTTCCCAATATACTGTAGTAGTGCCCCCTCATCCACGGTTTTGCTTCCTGCAGTTCCAGTTACCCGCGGTCAACCATGGCCTGAAAATATGAAATGGGAAATTCCAGAAATGAACAATTCATAAGTTTTAAATTGCGCGCTGTTCTCAGAAGCGTGATGAAATCTCACGCCATCCAGCCCAGAGGTGAACCATCCAGCCCAGAGGTGAACCATCCCTTTGTCCGGCCTGTCTACACTGTATTCGTCCCCCACTCATTAGCCGCTTAGTAGCCTTGGTTCCTCTGTCATAGTGTCACAGTGTTCGTGTTCAAGTAACCCTTATTTTGCTTAATAATGTTTCCAAATCCATTCACATATTTTTTATGACAGCATATTGTTACAACAGGTCTACTTTATTATTAGTTATTGTTGTTACTCTCTTACTTTCTTATATAGGAGAAACGTAGTACACGTGGGGTTCAGTACTATCCGCTATTTCAGGCATCCACTGGGGGTCTGGGAATGTATCTCCTGCAGATTAGGGGGGACTACTGTATTCTGCTTCTCGTCTCTCTCCCCCACTAGAACGCTCTCTATGGCAGGGAGTTATGCCAGCACCTCGCTCATAGTGGGTTGCCACACG
Source organism: Pteropus alecto (assembly GCF_000325575.1). Taxonomy (NCBI): domain Eukaryota; kingdom Metazoa; phylum Chordata; class Mammalia; order Chiroptera; family Pteropodidae; genus Pteropus; species Pteropus alecto. Next base: position 494,584 of record NW_006431910.1, on the reverse strand, counting down.
TTTGCTAAATTATTGCCATCGTCATTGTCTTTATCACCATCGACCCTGACCTGATCTGCAGTTCAGCACATGGGTGATCAGTTAGGCACCAACCCAGTGGGAGGAGGCAGTGCCTTCCAGGCCTGTGTGGGGAGAGGGGAGAATCTGGATGTCCTTGCCCCCTTCTAGCCAGAGGCTGTGGAGCCCAGGGAGGGTTTTCTCCCAGAGTGGTTTGGAGGGTGTGTTATTGCTTCCTGGGGAAACAGAATGGGAGGATTTGACTGTCAAACAGTCAGCTTAACAACAATAAACAGTATTTAGATCAATAATAATAACAATAAATAGCAATTACTGTTATTCCTTCCGTTTTCAGAGCATCCATCTTCTGCTACTTAATAGCCATTCACCCTTTTTTCCCCTTCTTCCTTTCCATTGAGACAATAGGTTTAGGGGATGAGAATCTAGAAAGGGTAGGGCTTCCCCTCGTCTCATTACCCAGTGAGCTGGAGAGAGGCGGACCCTTCTGCGAGACACAGGCTGCAGTGGCTCCGCTCTCTTGCCCCACCTCCCATGATGTGGGAGGGAGTGGGGGTGGGTGAGAAAAGCAGCCAGGGGGCCTCCAGGCCAGGGGGCCAGGGGGAAAGGCAGAGGCCCCCAGAAGGCAAACAAAGGGGAAAGGAGAGATCATAGAAAGAGGCCCATACATACACCCAGACAGACATGGGGGTGTGTGCGGGGTGGGCGTGTGAAGGGAGACAGACAGAAGAGGCAGAAGAAGACAGATGGGGGAGGCAAGTTAGTGAGAGAGGCGGAGAGGGACAGAACGAGATAGACAGACAGACAGGCAGAGGGGGACACGTCAGGGGTTGGGGAGTGAGAGGCAGCAAGGGAACCAAACGGGCGTAGATAAACTGACTGACGGGGGAAGATAGGCAGAAGAACCGCCCTCTCCCCCGCAAAAAAATCCCTAGAGAAAGTGAGAGGGACACTCAGAAAGTGAGAGGGACACTCAGGGACAGAGAAATGGAGAGAAGCAGGAAGGGTAGCCTGGGGACAGAGGAGGGACACACACAGGGACCGAAGAGCCAGATAGGAAAGCAGAAGAAGGGTGTGTAGGTGGCTGGGCCGGTGTGGGTGTGTGCGTCTTTGAGCATGCGCACACTGGGCGGGGCGGCTCACCTGTAGATGGAGCAGGCTGTTCTCCTGGAGGTAGAGGTACTGCAGGCTGACCAGGCCGCGGAAGATGTTGCCAGGCAGGCTGCTGAGCTGACAGCGGTACAGATGCAGCGACTGCAGCCGCTCCAGGCCCTGGAAGGTGTCGGGATCCAGAGAGCGCAGGTGCCGGTTGTCCCCGAGGTCCAGCTCCTCCAGGGCCTGCAGGTGGCGGAAGGTGCCCGGGTAGATCGTGGAGAGGTTGTTGGAGAAGAGCCACAGGGTGAGCAGGTTGGGCCCGAAGGTGCCGGGCCGCAGCGTGCGGATGAGGTTGTTCTGGAGGAAGAGTCGCTGGGTGCCGGGCGGCAGAAACAGCGGCACGGAGGAGAAGTTGTTGGCCTGGCAGCTCACGGTGGGCGGGGCCGAGTAGCAGGTACAGAGCATGGGGCAGCTGGGGGCTGCTGGGGGCGGGGCCAGGAGCATCAGCAGGAGGCAGGCGGAGGCGGGACCTGTGGGGAGAGCGGCGAGGCCTTTCGGCGCGGGCTGCAGGCGCAGGAGCGCCAACCGGGGCCCTGCCCACCCACCCCTAACGGGGCTCTCCTGAGTAGGGGCATTCTGGGCGCGAGCAACCTCAGGGCCACAAGAGGCCCTGGCCACTTCCACTTTTGTGAGGCTCTCGGCATACTGAAAAATAAAGAAACGCCGGCCGGACGAGGTAGAAAGAAAGCACTGTGATATGTTGAAAGTTGTTTCATGAGTGGTCGCCTTTTCATTCCTATTTTCACTGTGGTCGGTTGGACCATGTTAACTGTCGGGCTTCTTAACCTCGGTATTGAGCATCAGGGGGTGGGGTCGTTCTGTGTTGTGGGGGGGGGGCAGTCCTATATGGTGTCCTAGTAGGGTGTTTAGCAGCATCTAGCATTCCACGAGATGCCAGTAACACCTTCCCCCTAGTTATGACAACCGAAATGTCTCCAGACATTGCCAAATGTCCCCTGGGGCGCACAATCGCCCCCATTTGAGAATGGCTGGAACGAAATCGAGACCGTTTGTGAATCCAAGCCCGGTGCAAAATGGCCCTCTGGGCTGCCCTGGGGTTGTGTCTTGCCGAGCCCACCCGTGGGCACAGCCCGCCTGCAGCTTTCACCCTGGAAGAACCTGAGTGTCTCCTCCCTGGAAGGGTGTTAGGGACCAGGGTGCAGTGGGTCTCTAACTTAGGCCACCAGGCACCTGCAACAGAATCAGCTGAGGGGAGGGGGGCGTCCCAGAAAGAATGGCGCTTCCTCGGCCCTGTCTGTGCAGAATCAGCATTCCTGGACGAGAGCCAAGCCGGGCAATCTGCATTTCACACCCCAGGGTCTTCTTATTCAGAGTCACTTAAAAAAGTCTTTGTTTTCAAAGTAACTTTTGGAGGTTAGATATGGTCCACCCTTCTTATGATGCAGATGTAGAAGCAGGCCCAGGGAGGCCCAAGGGTCTGGGGTCTAAAGGGGTGTGTCTAGGCCCCAAAATGTCTGGGCCAGAACTGGCTTGACCTGTGTCTAGGCCCCAAAATGTCTGGGCCAGAACTGGCTTGACCTGTACCCTTTGTCATGACTTCCAGATGACTCCTGGAATTTCCTTCTGGCAGGTTTACCTGGGGAGAAGGGGAGCCTGCACCCCAAAAGCTGGAAAGTCATTACCTGAGCACACATCCACTGAGTACCTTCTGCCTCAAGCAGTGTGCTAGGCCTATGAAGGCAGAAGGGAGGAAGACGAGGCCTTGGACCCAAGGACCTCAGCTTGGGGTGTGGGGGTGGGGAAGGGGGTAGCGGGGCTGGGGTTCAGAGATGGAAGAAAGGACTGAGGGATCCAAGATAGCATGTGATGCCTGGCGCCCAGTAAGTGGTGTGCGTGCATGCCGGTGTCTGAGCTGGGTGCTGGCTACATGGAGAGCTGCTGAGCCCTGAGTGTGTATGCGGCACCACAGGCCCTGAGTGTGGCCTAGACATCATGGATGTTCCAGCGTGCCTCCTCCCGTGGAGGGACACACAGGTGGGAGTGAGGGACCCCATGCTCGGGGTGTGCGGTGCTCCCTCTCTTGGATTTTGGGCTCCGCCGCCGTGAGCACCCGGCCCCTCCCCGCAGCCGCGGAGCCGGGCGTGTGCACGAGTGTGTGCTGGCTGTCCCCCGTGTGTGTGAGTGCCGGCCCCGTGCATGTGTAGGCTGAGTGTGATGTAATACTCAGTGACACAGCGGCTGCTGTTCCATTCGTTCACACCACCTCCGCGTTTCTCGGCCCTTCTCACCCCTCCCCCGTGTGGCGTTTCACGATTACTTTCTCCTGAGTTTCTCAGAGCCACGTGGGGTGGAGGAGCATGTCTCTCACCCCTCATCTGAACCTGGCAGGGGTGGGGTGTGGAGTGGGTAGGGGACCCTGGGTGGGTTTCAGCAGGGCTGAGGTTTGGGGTTTAGAATGGGAGATTTCAGAGCTGGAAAGGTCCTCCAGGTTCATCTGGTAGAAGCTCTTGTTCTCCTGAGGGCGCGAATGGGGCTCAGAGAGGGCAAGCGACTTGCCCAGGGTCACACAGCAAAGTGGTTGGCAGGACAAGGACCAGAAAGGAGTCTCCTGCTGCCTGGCCAGGGCGCTTCCCTTCCTGGCACAGTCACCCTCTGAGCTCGCGTCCCCAAGGACTTGACACCAGAGGAAGCCAAATCCTTCTCTGATCCCTTAATCTCACCCCTTATCCACAAGCTCACTAGAGTGTCGGTTCTGAAGGCCGCCTTCCCTGGGGAGGACTGGAGCTCTTCCCCCAGCCTCTAGGGCTGGCTGGAACCCCAGGAGAGACAGAGGGTATCAGAGTGCTCCAGAGTCGGGGTCACGCTCCTGGCACCAGGGTCTCCCAGCCTGGAGGCTGAGCTTGGACGGAGCCAGCCAGCAACCCTCTTATCCACAACTCCCTGGCTCCCCTATTTACACACATTGGGGGACTCCTTTCTTCTTTCCCCACACCTTCTCCCCCTTGCCCCCAAATCTCCCCGTCATGGCCCACCTCCCCAATTCGGAGACAGCGTTCTCCTGCAGGCTCTTTGAGGAGGCCCCTCCATGACAGCTGCTGTGTAACAGTCACTCCGTTGCCATTTCTGGCCCTCACTGCCGTGCAAAGCAGCTGTAACCCAAGGAGCCTCATCCATAATTCAGGCTGCGGCTCTCACTGGAGGCAAGGAGGAGGGGCAGGAGGGGGCGCTGGGTTTCTCTGCCCCCAGGCCCGGCTAGAGTGCTCCTGGGCCAGGCCACAGGGCTGGCGAGCTATGTTTTCTGTTCTTCCTCCGCCCTCCTTCCCTGCCCAGCCCGTGCCCTTTTCCTTCTCTCCGTGGTCCCCTCCCCAACCCCTGCTTCTCGGGGTTCTCCATCATCACTCCCCCCTTCCAGGCCTGTGTCCTCCCTCTCTCTCCAGGGCCACAGTTCCACTCCTGCCACACACACATCCCATTTTGTGACTCCCTGGCAAAGACTAGAGCAAGATGCACAGGGTACTGGAGCTGGAAGGGGGGGGTGCCTCAGAGCAAACCCTTTATTTCCCACATAACACCATTGAGGGCTGGAGAGGGGAAGGGTCAGTTTCTGAGTGAGCAGCCCAGGTCTCCTGACCAGAATCTCTGACAGTCTGCCTTCACTATCTTCCTCAAAGCCTTCATGTCACCTCCCCATTCCTATATGAGTCAAGGGAAGCCCTTTCTAACAGGGTCCCCACCCTCTCCGCTCACCCCATCCTCTCTCTTTCCTCTTCTCCTTTTTTAAAAAGTCAGCAGATAATGGCTAGAGTTGCAGGGACAGGCAGAAACCATCTGTTACTGAGCACCTACTGTGTGCCAGGCACTGTATTTGCACATGTCTTTATGCATAGAACACAACATGACGTAACCCCCGTGAGACCAAGATTACGGCCCAGTTTGCAGATGAGGGGCCGGAGGCTCAGAAACATGAAATGAGTTGCCTTGTGTCATGCAGGCAGCACAGGTGGAACTCAAAATGGACAAACGCATGTCCGAAGGGACTCTCGGGCCTTCTTCGGGAGACCTCACACCATCCACGGAAACCACACCTAAGTTCGAGAGACATTGCCCTCGACATAAAGAGAGGACACAATCTGCGCCCAGGTGCACAGAGCTGGACCAGCCATGATGCTGGGTCAAGAGAAGGAAGGGATCCAGGTGTTTTCTGCCACTTTCCTCTCCTGGACTCCAGGTTGGGGCTACTCTAGAGTGGGGGAGCTGTTGGGAGTCAAGGAGAGATGAACAGTGTCCTGAAGGTGCGGCCAGAACTGACCAGAGGAGGGAGCGGACAGAGGCCAGAACATGGTAATAATCCTGGGAGGCTGAGGTGCCCAGAGCTCAAAAGTGTGCATCGGCTGAGGGACCACGGTCAAGGGCTCTGGGCTATGACCCTGGAGTGCCGAGGCTCAGAAACAAAGTTCTCACTCCTGGGGCCACCCTTTGGTTCAGAGGCCCCAGTGAAAGATGGAACTTGGAGAGGAGGCAGGTGCATCTCGGGAGAGAGCAGGAGACAGGG
>NW_006431910.1:485727-488869 GCF_000325575.1 Pteropus alecto | reverse complement strand
GAGTGCTCCCTGGAAGGGGAGTCCAGGCCTCTGGCTCTGACGGAGGGGCGCAGGGTCCCAGACCAGAAGCAGCAGCTCCACACCCAAAAGGCTGGGGAGGGGCTGGGGCCTGCGGGCAGATGCCGAGGGAGTAGGGGCTGAGGAGGTGGGAGCCAGGAACAGAATGGAGGTGGTGGCGACAACAGTGACGCAGGGGCCTGGGGAGGCACTGACGTGGTGATGGAGGTTCAGACTGCTGCAAACAGCTTCTCATTCTGCCAGAATGTAACACCCCAAAATAAGCAGTCACCACGGCGGCGGCGGCGGCGGCGGCAGGATCCGATGTGAGGCCCGGAGATATAAATGGCAGCATGGAGCCAGCCAGGGTGCCCACCCTCGGAGGCTGCCACCCCACTCGCATGTCCTCCCCTCCCCCACACAGCCACCGCACGAGGCCCTGAGCTCTGAACCCCGGGTCTGGCCCACCGACCACTCCCTGAGAGGAGGGATGTGCCGGGCAGGTGCTTTGGGAGTGGAGGGCTCCCCACGTGGAACTGGTTACCAGCAGCCTCTTTGTCTCATCCCCAGGCAGTGCACCCCCATCCCTTTCTCTTTCTCCTTTCCAGCCCCCACCCCCACCCTGATCAACCCCCAGCCCCGCTCCCACCTATGGTTCCGCGTTCCCCACCCTGGCACTCATTGCGACCAGTCGTCTTCCCAGTTTCTGACACCCCATCTCTATCCAGCAACCCCATCCTCCTCTGGTTCCGGATCTCCCCACTCCCCTTTCCTTCCAGGTACCCAGGTCCCAGCCTCATGTTCTTCCCCATTCCCCCACCGCCAGGTTCCGGTGCTTGTCCCTAGTCTTCTCTCCATCCCTCCCCTAAGCTGGTCTTCCCTCTGCGTCCCTCTTCCTCAGTGCTCACCTGGGTCCCACTTCTCTCCACGGTTTTCCCGTCTAACCTTTCTTCCTCCTCCTCCTCCTCCTCCTCCTCCCCTGTCCACCCCCTCCACTAACCACTTTCTCCGTCGTTGACTGCCCCGCTCCTCTCCTCTTCCCTTCCACCCTTTATGCACCCCGCCCCCAGTCTCTGGCCCACACCCTTGGCTGTTACTCAATCCGCGAAACTATCCCCTTTCCAGCGCCCTCCATCTGTCCTACGGCGCGGGGAGGCGGGGGGCGGCGATTAGGATTTCCCTCCGAGCCCCCATCCTCCCAGGCAGCCCCCTACCCACATTCCCCGTCCTCCCAGGTGACTGGAAAGTGCTGAGGCACTGGGCACGCGGAGTTGCTGAGTCGGCGCTTCCCCAGCCGGCCCGAGTCCTCAGCGTCCCCAGGAGCAGGTGGAGCCGGGACAGCGGAACCTGAGCCTCCCTCCCCGCTCCAGGCCCGGTCCTCATGCCCCCTGCGTCCGCCTGGGTCACGAGCTCCCCGCACATCCTGGCGAGCTCAGAGCCGGGTGCGTTCTTTCAGCCTGCAGCCTAGGGGGCGGGGGCGGGGCCCCGGGCTAAGCCTTTCCCCCTCGCCAGGCTACCCCCACCCCCCGCGACTGCCTCACCCTCGCGCCCCGGGGTGGTGGAGTGGGGAGAGCTCGGTTTCCCTCTCCAGGATGCCCTCTGCCCTCCGGCGGACCGGGGTCCCTACCTTGCAGCAGGCGCCCGAGCCCGGGCAGCATCTTGTCTCGACGCTCGGCGGAGGGGGCAGCGGGGGGAGGGCGCTCCCACTCGCTCCCTGAGCCCGCCAGACGGACGGCGGGAACTCCGCGGGGCTCCGGGAGGGCCCGGGAGTTCCCGGGCAGTAAGACAGGGCCGCGGGGCTCTACCCTGCGCCCCCCGGGTTGCGGGCCTCTGGAGGAGCCATCGGCCTCGACGGGACGGGGCGGAGCGCGACTGGGAGGGGAAGGCTGGAGCTGGCCGTCGGTGCCCGGTGCCAGCTACCCCCAGCAGCGCAGGCGGCGCGCGAGTCCGTCAGTCCGTGAGTCCGTGCGCCCCGGCTGCGCGCCGAGGGAGAGTGGGGACAGCGAGGATGCTCTTCCCAACCACCCCCACTCCTTCCCGCACTCGCTGGCTCCTCCCTCGCTTCCCGGCTCGCCGACTTAACCCCTTCCTGGCCACTAGGAGGCGGGAGAGGTTCTCTAGCCTCCTCCATCCTGGCCCCCTCCCGTCCTTGGGAGACCCGAAGGACTGTGTTCTGTCGTCTTCTGATCGCCACGCTTCCAGAGAAACCCCTTCCAAAGGGGGCGTAGTAGTGTAAGGAAGCCCCGTGGACTTGTCCGGTTCCCCCCTCCCAACTTTCCCAGAGGAGACGGACTCCCTGGTCACCTCCCCGTCCTCGCGACGTCCCCGGCGCCAACGTCCAGGCTTCCGACATTTCTGTCCCCTGGGAGAGCTCCAAGATTACACTTTCTTTTCCTAGACCCCAAGTTCTCAGAGTCTGCCACTATATAATAGTAAATGCAAGAGTTTGAGTGTGCAAGATGGAGTGCATAGGAGCGTGCGCGCACGCTCAAGGACGCTTGGGCAGGTGTGCCTCTGAGTGCTTGCATGCTACTTTTTATACGCCCAGGGAAGCGGGGGGCACGTGAGTGTGCGAACGGGTGAGCTGCTGAGTGCCCGCCCGCGGGCGTGTCTGCGCTGGTGGGAAACGCGAGGCTGTGCAAGAGTCTGGCCGATCGAACTTGAGCAGAGACGGCCATGGTACATGTGTCCGAGTGTGTGTACGCCTCTTAATTCACTTGCGAGCGGGGGCACGTTTGGGTGCGCGTGTGAGTCCGTGCATTTTTACGTGTATGTGTGATGTATCCTAAAGGGGATATCTCGTCCCCCGCGGGGGGGATAGAAGAGGACTCGAAGATGGGGAAGGGAGAGTTGGCTTCAGGCGAGCTGCTTCCTCTTCTTTTTAAAGAGGGGTGCGTTCTGGTCTCAACCGGCCCCTCATGGCTGTGTTCGGGGACGGGATACCGGCCGACCCCGTGACCTAATGGTCTGATAAAGGCGCCAATGCCGATCGCGCTGGCCTTGACACGGCCCCGTGCGCCCGGAGGCCGCCACAGCGCGGGATAGGTGCAGGGCCCTTGGGGACACCGCTTTGGGGACTGGCCAAGCGGGCTGGGGCCGCGGGAGAGGCGCGAACGGCTGGGGCCAAGGCCGTCTCAGCCGCCAT
>NW_006431910.1:475668-485706 GCF_000325575.1 Pteropus alecto | reverse complement strand
CCTGCCCCGCCCCGCCCGGGGCAGCGCAGGAGCCCGGGCGGTCGCTCCTGGGAGCAAAGAAAAGGAAGCCCCTCTCTTCGGCTCCTCCCCTCCAGTCTGTGCCGGAGTCCAACGCAGAGCCCGGTATACAGTCGGCGCTGTATAAATGCTGGTGTCATTTTCCCATTCATTCTCTGCTCCATCCGCAGCCTCATTATTCCCTCGTTCTCATTCGATTCCTCTCATTTTCTCCTCCCCCCACACACTCTTATTCATATTTTATGGTCTCGGTCTCTGTTCCCTCCCTCTCTTCCTCCCTCCCTCCTTCCTATTTCCTCCCTTCATGCATCTGTCTCAGATTTCTGCCACTATCTTCTCCGTCTCTCTTATTATCTGTCCGCATCTCTGTTGCTTCCCTTCTGTCCCGTGGCTCCCTGCCTCTGTCTCTTCACCTCTGTGTCTCCCGTCTTTCTTTCTCTGCCTTTACCTTCTTTTCTGCCCCATTTCACTAGCAGGCTCCTGGCCCACTTGCACCTTGACGCTCGGGCGCCCCCTGCTGGCTCCATCCTCTGTCCTTCCGGGGCTCCCAGGCCGTCTCGGTACCTAAATGTCCTCTCTGGTTCCTGCTTAGTTGAGGTCAGGTAGGAGAGGAAAGGGGCGTCTCTGGGGCTCCGGGCCCCCTCCCATCTCTAGAAGGCAGGAATAGGCCTCTGTGTTTCCTGGGACCCTCTCTGCCAGGGCCCGCGCCTGGGAGGAGTGCCTGGAGGAGGCGGAGGGGAGGGAGTGTTGGGGGTAGCTGGGTGGGATTTGGCGTCCTTCCCCGGAATGAGCCGCGGCACAATCTGTCGCTGGGTTTGTTTGCCGAGCAGCCTCCGGAGCGCAGTGGGGCTGGCTCCCGAGGAGCGAAATATCACAAGATGCGGAGACAGACGCTGAGGGGCGAGTGGGCGGCGGGCTGACTCAGGTGTGCTGTCATCGGCGCCCGGGCCGGCGCTCTTCTGAGAGGGGTAGGGGGGGACCCCCGGGTCCCTAACACAGGCGGGCATTCGAAGCTGAGAGGGGAGCCCCCATCTCGGGGTGAGCTTCAGGGAAGCGGGTGCCTCTGTGAATAGTCCTTGGCTCCGAGCCGCTCCTTCAGGCCTGGGACCCCCAGAAGACACCCTCAACTTGGGTGTGTTCCAGACAGTCACGAACCCCTCTGCTCATACCCCATTATACAGGCGTCGGTTTCTGTAATTATCTGCTGACTCACCACTTTCCCGCACTAGATTGGCAGCTTTTTGAGGGCAGGAGATCCCATCTTTGTGTCTCCAGCAGGTGCTCAATGAACACTCTGGGACAGATGGATCGTGGGTGGGTGGATGGCTGGTCTCAGTTGACAGGAAACACCACAAGGCATTTAGTCTTCCCTGTGGGACATTCTGACCCCTTGTTCCTCTCCCTACCCACAGGTGCAGCACCCCCATCCTACTTGCACCTCTAGACAGGCTGGGAGTTGGGCACAGCCCTTGCCGGAGTTTGAAGACCAGCGTTCTCTAGGTGACCTGAAGCTAGTTACTCCCCTGCCTAGTGCCTCAGTTTCTTCATCTGTACAGTGAGACTATGCCACTCGCACATTTGGCAAATCTCCAGCCACTCAAGGTCTGAGAAAATGCTTAGTAAAATGAAGTTCTGACCAACGCCTGCGGTGGAAGCTATTGGCATTACTGTTCCCGTGGTGATTCTTAAGATCTTTGACCCGGAAGATCCAGACACCATGTTTGACCATGAGTTGAGCTTCTGCAGTTAGATAGTTTGAGGTCTGAGGGAGTGAGCTTATGGTAAAATGTGGCCGAGGGCTCTGCGATAGGGCATCTAGGTCCATCCCTGGCTGGACACTTGGCTAGGCTCTGAGGGGTACTGAGTCCATAGGACTTGGTCACAGGTCCTTGGCCCGCCCTCTGGTGGCTATTGATGGATCTGCAGTCCCACCGGTCGCCAAAGATCTCCAGAAATGGACTGATGGATAGATTTTCCCTGAGAAGGACGGGACCTGCTGTATGGAGTGGGCTTTGGAAAGGAAGTCATGTAGAAGAAGCAGGATATTAGTACAAACTAGAGGTGTCTCGACTTCCTCTATAAGTTCCCACTTGTTAACATCACCCTTACTCTCCATGTGACATCTGGGGCCCACTTTCCCTCTGGGGTACTCCATTTACTGAGTCCACAGAACTCCCCTGGTCCTTTTCTCTGCCTATTTGGCAATCTCACTGTATAGGACACTTGGCAGTTAGTGTATGATGTGGGGTGGCTCAGTGGTCAAGAGCACAGGCTTTGCTGGGTTCATGCCCTGGCTCTGCCACTTACCAGCGAGATGACCTTGGTCAATGTATTCAACTTTTCTAAGCCCCAGTTTTCTCATCCAGAAAATGGGAGGCAGGCAGCACCAGGTCCCAGCCCACAGGGTTATTTGAGGATTAAATGAGATAAAGCATGGAAGGGCCTAACAGAGTACCTGACGCTATACTTAGTAAACACGAATGATATTATTAACTTCTCCTTTAGCTTAAAAACACCTGCAGAAATAGATGTCGCAGTCCAGGGCCAGAGAGCACAGTTAGGACCTGAGGTCTCATAGGTCGTGGGTGGCAGAGCCAGGTCTGGGAGTTATAACTTCCTGCCCTGCGTTGTTTGACCCCTTTGCTGGCCTTCACTTCTCCACTTTCCCCCTGGCACAGACCAGGGCTGCCCAATGCAATGAAAATAATTTCCACCTGAATTAGAAGTCTTGACTTGTAGCCTGGACACTGCCTCCGAATGGCTATGTAACCTGGAACAGACCTCTCTCCTCTCTGGGCTTCAGGCTCCCCATCACTGAGAGAAACATTGTGGACTCAATACTCTCGACAGTCTCACAAAGGCATGACTTTGTGACATCCTTGTTTCTCTCTGGCTCCAGAATCGGAAGCTACTAAAAATGGAGCATTTAGACTAAATTCCATGCTGCACCCACCTTCCCAGCTCTGAGGGTGGGATGAGGGTCCCCAGGGAAGATCAGAATTTCTAGGTGTCCCCCAGACCCTATCCTGGGCTCCTCAGCCCTCCCAGTGACCACCAGGCCTGTCCCTGAGCCTGTCAGGGACTGCATCGTCTGGAGGGAGGGGGAAGGGGCTGGGCCTGCCTTTATCACCCAGAACCCTTCCTATAATGAAGTCCTTATCCTACTTCACCCAGCCCAATGGAGATATGGCTCCTGTCCAGGTCTTTTCTAAAACAGGGAAGAAAACCTAAACTAGATTAGTTTAAAGGGCAAGGGTGTCAGAAGGTGTTTTCTCCTTCCCTGCTTGGTTTCTAGAGTCTCTGTCCATTTATATCCCTTATACTAATAACTGGCATTTATTAACCACTGACTTCATGTCATGAACTTATGTGTATTGACTCATTTAACATTCAGTGCAGCTCTTCGAGGGAAGGCCCATGAATAACCCCCTTTTACAGATGAAGAAACAAACTCAGAGAGGTAATACTTCCCTTAGATCCAGATAAGAGGGGTCTTGGCCCGGTCCCATGCTTCGGAGGGTTTGCTCTCATCCTCCTCCAGCATCCCTCCATGGGGTGAGATGTCCCTGAGATCAAGTCTCCCTGGGAGACTGCATTCCCCTTCTAGATCACACCTCGGGTATCCAGGACATGGGAATCTCTTGCTCAATGACCCAAGGCCACTTCCAGTTTTTGTGCAGGTATCTTTTCTTATCTACCTTTCTGCCAGTGTGAGTACCCCTGGCCCAAGGGCGGCTGAGGGGCAGCTGCTTGGAGAGGATGCGGTTGAAGCTTGGACATTCGCATGCATGCACATGAGAAGCCTTGTTGTTTGGAATGGAGCTATGTTTGGGCAGAAAACAGGCGATGGCTGTATTTCTACATAGAACTCCAAGGAGTTCAATAATTCTAAAATGGAACCTAGCTTTCCGACGTCACATTCCTTTAAAGAATAAAGAAGAGCAGGACTGGTGTGGTAGCAGGCAAGGGGTACCTTGTGGCCTGGTGGGTAGAGGAGACACCTCCCAGAAACTTCCACTGCACTACAGCCCTACAAGTGGCTTCATCAAAGGTGACACGGCCAGGAAGCAGTAGATCCTGGCTCTGGATCCAGGTCTGTGTGAATATTTCCTTCTTTCATGAAGCTCCTTGATGGTCTTGACCACAAGTCAGAATTTTAGCTTTCTGGGTTCTACTGGTCAGAAAGTTGGGTACTGCCAGGGGTACTCACACTGGCAGAAAGTTGGGTCCCCTTAGCTTTCTGGGTTCTACTGGTCAGAAAGTTGGGTCTCCTTGTATCTGCTGCAGTTCCCTTCCCAGCGAAGAGAGCCTCGTTTCCTCACTAGACTGTGGATCTGCTGAATTCAAGGTCCCTGTTTCCTTCGATTTTGTTTATTTCATGCACCTGGATGGGCCTTGGCCCAGAATAGGCACTCGGCAAATGTTGCTGCCCCGTTGGACGCATGGTCTAGTGAGCAAGGCGCTAAACAATCATAGCCAAGGTGCTTTGGTTGCCTTGGTGTCCGGTAGACGCAGACGGGGAAGGTCTGGGGTGGAGGGCGGGTGTGGGGAAGCATCAGGAAGCACTGCCTGGGGATGCCTGTTAAATGAGTTGCCTTAGGCTTTCTTAATCTGGGAACCCACATTATGGGCTTGGAAGGGTTCAGAACAGAGTCACCCCAAGATGTGCCTCTGTGGTATGCAGATTCTTTTGAGCTAATGAGACCCCATGGGCTCAAGAGAAACTTCTACCCCCATCGCCCTTAGCTACCCAGAAGAATTTAAATTAGGGATCTTGCCCATAATAAGAGATGACCAGAGATAACCATTTTGACCTCTCTGTAGGTCAGGGCACACTGCTAACTACTGAGCATCTGTTCTTCTTATCATCCCGCAGTGACCCTCCTCCCCTGGGAAGTCCCAAGGTGCCTCGCCTCATCCTCGGCTCAGAATGCCATATAGACCTCATTTGAACTTTCTGTCTCTGAACCTCTCATGTATGTGGAGTCCCTGACTCTGTCAAGTATGTGGGATTTCCATATGTGCTTGTGTAATTAGACCTGGTTATTTTTCTCTTGTTAATCTGTCTCTTGTAGATTTAGTTATTAGACCAGCCACGAGAACCTTGAAGGGCAGTGGAAGTTTCTTCCTTCCCCGCAGGGTGGAAGACTCTCATGATTCCTCTTCCTTGTTCCACTAATTTTCCAATCCCTCTCCCACCTCCTTGGGGACACTAGATGAGGGAGGGGTGCTTATGGTGACCCCTCACTGCATGACCTTCTATGGGCAGCACTTTTGTCATTTACATAGCAAATGAATAGGACGGAACAATCCCTTTCTCCTCAAATTCTGTGGTCTGAAGCCTCTGAGTTTGCAAAGGAGAGTGATTACATGTGTTGGGGGGCATGGCGAAAGGCAAGGTGGAGAGTCACGTGCTATAGTTTGGGGGGACATGCCACCACCACTGCACAATTCAGGCCCCTGCTAAGGAACCAGTCACAGTAGCCTATGACAGATTTCTCTGTCTCCCAGCCCATTGTCTTCAATTAATCTCAAAATTAATCCTCCCAAGGTGCGGTTTTGATCACATGCCCTCCTGCTCAGAAGCCTCCAAGAGCCAGATCTGGCTGGCAAGTGATGAATATCTATGGACTGACACTAAAGAGCTCACTCAAACTGCTAAGAAGAACCTCAAGACTTCAACAGATAAACAGGTGAGGGATGTGGACAACTCTTTTGCTCAGGAGAAGAAGCAGAGAGTCGACACATACTTAGAAAATAGTTCCACCTGTTAGAAATGAAAGCAGCCTTGGGATAACATCTCATGCTTACTAAATTAGCAGAATTTACAAACATCGTCACCCAGCTCTGGCAAGGTTGGATGAAGTCTCTCCTCCTTATATCTCCAAAAGCAGGATGCAAAACTCTGGAAAATGATCTAGGAAAGTGTAACAAGAGTCTTGAACGTATTATTTTGACCCATTAATCCCACTTCTGGGAAATGACCTTAACAACATAATTCATTAGACAAAAAAAAAAACAAAAAAACAAACAAAAAAAACTCCAAGCGTGACACAGGCATTGTGTTTTTACACTCCTCCGGGCAGCGAGATGGTTAAGAACACCATGGCTAATCTAGTTAATGCAATATTACACAGCCACAAAAATGATAATTATTAAGAATATGCAAAAGCATGGAAACTATGTCCAGCATCACACTTGCTGAGAAAAAGCCGAATACAAAATTTGCACGAACACTGGGTGCAACCATGAACAGTAGTATTCACGTTGACAGAGTCTGGGGAAGACGGTGCAAAAATGAAAACGGCTTGAAGTTGGGAGAATGATGACTGGCTTTCCTTTTTGTTTAAGAATCTTCCTTGCTAATGTTGCCGAAATATTATTTTCACCACCGAACGAGTTTTATAAAAACAGAACCTCTTTTACTGCTTCTAAAGTCAAAACTCTTTAGCCTATATGCACTATAAGTACAATGATTATATTTGTTAAGTGTTCACCACATTCCAGGCAGGGAGGTAAGTAGGTCACGTATGCAATTTCATTGGCTCTTTGTGACAACACTGTGAGTAAAAACTGATATTTATCCCCATTTTACAGATTAGGAATCTGAGATCCCGCAAGGAGAGCCCACCTGCCTCGCTTTACGTGGTAAGTGGCAGAGTGGGACATCAACCTCGGGCTGTCTCATTCCAGAACTTGGGCTAAATTCCAAAATCGACTTTGCGTGTCAATGTTTAAAGGACTTCAGTCATTAATGTATCACCATCACGATTTGAGGCATGGCTCACACATCATGTACTATGATTTACTTAATCTTTAAGTTTAAATCAGCTTACTTTTTGAACATGTGAATGCCTAGTCTAGCATTATCCTAAGCAAGAATCCTCCTCAGAATCATGTTATTAAATGTGTTGGTTATATTTTCCAAAGTACAATAAAATAAAAAGCATTAGTAGTACAAAAAAATCACCTAAGATCATCTTTATACCCCTCTTTGGGAAAAATTGAACTATCTTATGCCCTAACCTTCCATTCCTGTCCTACTTTGTCCGTACCCTCTGCCCCTCAGGAATAGCCATTCCTGAGGCCTGAACCCCTCCCAGACAGATGCCCTCTCTGGGCTCCCCCAGCCCCTCCTGTGTCCCCTCTCTGCCCCCTGGCTCAGTGCTTCCCCAGAGCCTGCCCGAGCCAAATCTAGATCAAAGCCATTAATGGACAAAGAGGACACTCAGATTCAGAGAGCTGCCCACTACAATGATTAGTTCCTATTTACTAAGCTCCTACTGTGTGCCGGGCCCTATACTAGAAGCTTTATATATACATTATCTCTATGGGCTTCCCCCCCACATCTGGGCCAAAGTATATATATTAAACAATTCTTTTTATTTGATTGTGGTGAGGACACTCAACATGAGATCTACCTTCTTGATGGGGTCTTAAAGGTACAGTGCTGTGCCATTGGTCTCTAGAACTTATTCATCTTGAGTAACTGAAACTTTATTCCTGGCTCCTTATAATGACCCTGTGAAATGGATATGATTTTTAATTTCTACTTTATATGTTAGGAAACTGACATCTAAATGACAGGGGTTAAGGCATTTGCTCAAGTTGCAAGATAAGTAATTAACAGAGCCCAAATTCGAGTCTAGGTACTGTCTGACCCCAGAGTCCTTCATCTTACCACTCTGGTCCTTGGTCTCATCAATGATGAGGGGTCTATAACAGGCCAACAGCTCCCTGCTCTAGCCCTCCAAACTGGGCCTGTGAATTTCTCGCCTCTTCGGGGGGTGCGGAAAAGAGGCACCCATTCATTATGGCTGGGGGTCTTAACTGGCACAGTTACTTTGAAAGATGTTTTGACAACAGCTACCGGATTTAAGATGCACATGTTCATTGACTCCCCAAAATTCACCTTTTACAAAATTATCCTGTAGCTCCTCTTGTACACAAAGACATCTGTAGGTTGATAGTCAATGCAGCCTCTTTTGTCATAGCATATGATGTAATAGACACAACCTAAATATCATCAGTAGGGGATTGGTTACATAAATTTTAGTATGTCCATTAACAGCCATCAAAACGAATGAAGAATGTCTGTATGTTTTTACATGGAATAACATCAAAGATACTAAGTTAACAAAGCAAGACACAGAACAATGTAATAGTGTATTACCATTTGTGTCAAACCCCTCCGGGATGAAATATACATATAGGATCACGCACACATCTACTGATACATGCAGACTCTCTCTCTAAAAGGACACACAGAACACAGCTGCCTAGAATTTTGTTTTGGAAAGACTCTGGTTGAGATGGCCAGGAGGGCCGGTTTTGCCGCAGTGTTTGTCCAGCCAGCAGACTGTACTTGAGTCTCAGGGTAATTCTCAGGGTTTGGGGGTGTGAGTAATGGAGCTGTCCCTGCCTCCACGCCCACGACAGCCAACCCAGGCTCTGCCGCAGATCACGGGAGACTTATTTTTTACTCCGTAACCTTTCGTACTGTTTTCTTTTCTTTTCTTTTTTAAAAAAACCCATGCATGTGTTACTTCTTTAATAATTTAAAATTTAAAATTAAAAAAAGAGGAACGTCCTGCCTGAGGCGAGACCCACCTAAGAAATGAGGACTGTCCAGGCTGGAGGTGGGCCCAGGTGGGACACAGTGAGATGTCGGGGCCCAAAGGACACTGGGGACCACAGCTCATGCAGGACCTGGGGACCCTGTCTCTTGACCTTTTTTCAGAGGAAGATTGCATCTTCTCCCTTCTCCTATCAGCAGCTAGTGATGGCTTCAGAGGCAGATTTTTGGTGAAGATGTATTTCAGTTACGTCACCTTTCTAGGACTTTATTTCCTTGTTTGTAGATGTGGATAATATACACCTCACAGGGTGGCTGTGAGAGAGAAGGAGCTGGTACTGGGTGGTACTGGGTACATGGACATAGGACAGGACAGTGGGGAGACCCCTCTTATGACCTTGGTGAAAAGGAAAACGTTGGCCCATGAGAGGTCAAATCAGCACACAATGGGGGTGCCCCTCACCAGTTATAGTACTTCAGGGTGCAAGTTAGAGAAACCTCCGACCAAAGTAGCTTAAGTGTGGCTCCTTGTCCACCTTCAGGAGGAAAAAGCAGGGCTTCCCCACTCATGGGATAAAGGCCTTTCCCTTCTCTCTGGGTATCTTGGGTCAAACCCCACTCAAGACAAATAATTCTCACTTGGAGGATAATATACATTGATTGGCTTAAGTTGAGGTGCCCGAATCAGTTTCTGGCAAGGATCTTGATACCTCCGTGATTATCTTGGACTCATCGGAGCAGCCTTGCAAATGGGCTCAGACCCCATGCCACATTACTGCTGAACAGTGGCGAAGAGAGAGGAGATGTTTGCGGGGAGGGGTCAACCACAATGACCACCACAGACCCTAGGTCCAGGCAGCCATGTCTTAGCTGGACCTTGAACATAGCTAAAGACAGACCATCCACCCGCTCATCCACCCAGTTACCTCTTTATTAATTTATTCAATGACTTCTGGGTCCGAGGGCTGAAAGTTTAGCGGTGACCGGCAGCTCTCAGCCAGGTGCCTGCTCCCTTCAAGGTGGTTCTCACGCCTCCCTTTTCGGCGAGGCCCCCAACCTCCCTGCTTAACCCTGCGCCTCGCGCCCCTGGCTGCTGGCTCCTCTCCCCGCTCTCTGCTTATCTTTGATTCCTCAGCACTTATAACCTTCCAACATCCTACGTAAGTTATTCCTTAGGTTTATTGTCTGTCTCTTCCTACCAGAATGTAGATTCCACAAGAACGGGGATTTTTGTCTTTTTAATTCATGGATGTCTCTGCAGCCCTCAGAGCAGTCCCCGGCACCCAGCAGTGACTCAATAAATGGACGTTGAATAACTCACTAAAGGTGGCTATGCCAGCTGTGTGCCTGTGAGCATTTACACATATGCGATAGGGTAGGGGGAGAACTCAGACACCAAGTAATGCCAAACACAACTATGTAGTTATAAGCAGGCATAAATTCTA
>NW_006431910.1:439599-475644 GCF_000325575.1 Pteropus alecto | reverse complement strand
CATCAGTCCTGGGGGCTGGGGACAGTATTCTTCAGAAAGAGACATTTAAGTCAGGCTCTGAAGGGTGAGTAGGAGTTGGGGGGAGGGGGTGAGGCAGTGAGGGACAGAGCAGGGGGCTTCGTGCAGGAGGTGGCTGGGCATGAAGGGCCCGGTGGATTCTTGTGCTGTGTGATGCGGGGAAGCGGGGCCCAGGAGCACTGCATCCTGGCCAGGGGCTCAGGGAGAGTAACAGCCTCTCGTGAGGCCCCGGGAGCCCGGCACTGCTGCACAGGCAGCCACGAGGTACTGGGTCCAGCCAGCCAGACTCAGGGGGAACGAGTGGCCATCGCCTGCCTTGGCTGCTTCCCAGCGCTTCCTGTGTCCCAGCATCTCAGACCGAAGCCACTCTCGGCCAGGGTCCCTCACCCAGTGCCAGTGCTCTTGTAACTGCCTCCTGTGATGATGATGATGATGATGATGATGGCGATGATGGAGGGCATGAGGATGGTGCTATGTGGATTCAGAGCAAGTGTTCCAAATCTCATGCGCCGCTCACAGTCCTGAGAGGGAGCTTGGTGCAATTTTATTCCTGTTTTCTGGTTCAGAGGGGCTCAGAGAAGGAGGTGACTTATTCAAGGACACTCAGGGAGAGTGTCTCAGAGCCCAAGGGAGGCTTGTGGGTGATGGGTAGCCGTCATGGACTTGGACAAAGATCATATTGACCTTCGACTCCTAAGCCTCAATTCTGTAGACTTTGTGGAGACTCTGGGAGAGGAAGACATTTTTTCTCTACCCTTCTAGGTTCTTCTAGGTGATCTAATAATTAAATTGATGTGAAACAGATTAACAAGAGAAAATTACCAATTTTAGTTACATACGTACATATGAGAACCCCACATATATAACAGGTTCATTGTCAGAAGGTCAAAATGAGGTACATATGGCATTCTAAGCCAAAGATGGGGTCAGGTGACTTGAGGCTTCAGAGGGGAGGACAGTCATTGCAGGACAATAAAAATAGCGGGTGTTCGGTAATTAGATGTTTGCCCTGCTATATAGATAGGTCATAAAAGTTATTTCTGGTAATGTCATCATGGGCAAGGCCCCCAATTTAAATTCTTTGAGAGGTAAAAGTTTCTCGTGAGCTGGCAGGGTCTTGATTTGCCTTCAGCTCAAAATAATCCACATGTCAGTGTAGCACATCTTGGGGAGGCCTGTTATGAACCCCTTCAGGGCAAGGCCCTCCCAAACACGCCCTGCCGGGGTGCCCCCCCGCCCCCCGCACGCGTGCGCCCTCCTGCTGGCTTTCGCTGCCCCTTCTTGCCAGCTGACTCCTGTCCTGGCTGAGAGGGAGAAGCCTATGTTCTTACCCACACTGAGCTCGTCGGGAGAAGTCCCAAGGCATTTTTATTCTTGCCATTTTCTTGAGGTCTCCTCTCCTGAGGCATGAGGACAAGTGACCTAGGGCTAGGTCAAACGTAGCCCAGACTTTGCTTCTGCCTCTAAAGCCGTTGTTAAGCCAGTGCTCCAGGAGGGGCCCCAGGCACCCCCCGTCTTGCCTCAGGGTCAGTTTTCAGCCTCCCTGGGCACGCCCCACAGGTGTGAGGCGGCCTTAGCCCCGCCTCCTTTATGGTTCTTTTAACGCCAGAGACTTGTAATCTGACCTGGACCCTGCACAGCTCTGGGCTCTCCCAGTCCCCGGATACAGGGAACCCGCAGACATCCTGGACGGTGCGTGGACCCAGTCTGTCGGCGTGACCAGGGGTGGACCGAGCTGTGCACAGAGCAGGGGATTGGGCCCTCCAGCTGCCCTGTCTAGACGGGTCTGCCACCCTGCTCCTCGGAGCCCCACTTGTCAGCGTTCCCCCAACCCCACCACTCACTTTGGACCTCTTTGTTTCTAGATTTGAATTCAGGTGTGTTCTTTGCACCTTAACATGGCTTAAAGGCCGACCCTCTGGGGGTGGGGGGAAAACTATCCTGAGCCCCGACTTTGAAGTGCACAGGTTGTAGGATGAGGCAGGTCGACTACAGCTAGCCCCACAGCCAGGCCACCGTGGACAGAGGACGGTGTGAGCTGGAGGAACTCTGGTACGTGAGGTGAACGCAGGTAGCACACTTCCTCCTCAGTGCGGACCCTCTGGCCGCCCTGGCTGCCTGCCTTCGGTAGATGGAAAGGAGGTTCTGTGGCTGACCGGTGAGATTGCACTGGAAGTACACTTAGCCTGGTCTGCTGGTCCACGAGCCTCAGGCCAGTGATTGCAAAATGGAGTCTGGGCCTCGCTGCCCCACCCCTGCCTCTCTCACGACTCAGGGGCCTGGCCTGAGCCTCAGCCCTTAATCTGAGCCCAGATACCTATCAGGTGTGTGGGCTGATGAACAGCTGATAGCATCTCTGCAGTTACCTCCGGAGGTATCTGCTTCTTCTCTCTGGGGACTCTGAGACCAAACCCTTCCCCAAGGGCTGAATCCCTTCTAGAGGGAGGGGCAGGTTCTCAGGGAGGGCTTCGGAGAAGTGCTGTGTTGGGCAAATTGTAGAGAACAGTGTAAATACGGCGATTTTTCTGTCTCTTCCTTTTCTGCTGTCAGGAAGGGGCATCCCATGGCCCACGCTCCGCTATGAAGGATGGAAACGGGCTGGGAAGGGGGCACAGAGGGACAAGGGACTTGCGTGCACATTGGTGCCGTCCTCTTCTCCTTCACAGGTACGTCTGCCTTCCAAATGGGAGAAAAGGGAATTATGCTCAGAAACCGCAGCCGTTTGTGCCCAGGACTCTCCAAGACTTTCTGCAGGGAGGAAGGACATCCCTCCCTTCAAGGAGCGAGAGCCTCCATTGCCAAAAGAAACTCGCCTCTCAAGACTGGAGGCAGCCGCACCGCCTGTTCACACGATTGCTGAGCGGTATTTGGGAAAGTATGAAACCAGAGCTGCGCCAGTGCCTAGCGGTTCCCGGAGGAATGGCCGCGAAAGTGGGCAACCGATAAGCTAGCTGGCGTCTGAAGACCAAGAGCGATGCGATGTCAGAGGCGGTGAACCCCGCTCCGGACGCCACCGTCGCCCGCTCAGGGTGACTCTGAACAGGAATTAGCATCTTCAAGTCCTAGAGAAGTAGGATTAAAGTTGGATGTTCTCTCTCTTTGACATAGTTGGTTTTAGGATACCTTTCGGAATGACTGACTGTACAAAACAGGGAGCACATTCAGGAAGAAATGAGGCACAGGGCAGTTCCCCAGAGTGGCCCTCTGACTGCGTCAGATTCATAAGTATGTCTGGGGGTGGGGCCCAGGAATCTGCATTGCACTTTAAATGAAGGTATATCATACTTATAGTAAAGGGCACTGCCTTGAAGCTCATAGTCCAGTGAATTTTTACATGTGAATAGAGCTGTGTAGCTACCACCCCGTGCACTTCCAGGAGTCACGAAGCCTCCCTCATACCTCTTCCCGCTAGAGGTACTTTAATCCACATCTCCCCATTCGGCAGGCACCAACCACTATTCTGATTTTTATCCCTATCAGTTTGTTTTGTCTGTTCTCAAACGTCACTCAAATAGAACTGTACATTATTCATACTCTGTTGTGTCTCGTGAGGAACAGAGCGAAGAAATAAAACGGAGCCACATAAAGGGAAAGCTGCGAAATTACTAAAATCGAGTTTTGAATGTTCCAGTCCTGAGTCGATGCCTGGATATAGATCAAACCTCCAGAGACTCCCTGAAGGACTCACGCATCCACACCACCCGACGTCCAGGATCCAGAGCACCCATCATCGGGAGGATGACCATCTCGGATCGATCCAGAGGCTGAGAATGCAGGACTCGTTCTTCTCAAGAACGTACTTTTTGTTCTAAGAACCCTCAGCTTCTCTTTCTTCTTTGGAACCCTCCGGATATTGCCTAGTTGCCGTTCTTGTTTGCAAACCCTAAGACCCTTGAATCAGACTTTATCATTTGTTTCTAACTGAAGCCTCCTGACTCTTTTTGAGTATGTTCGACACATGTTTCTTCTGCTCAACATCATGTTTGTGAATCAGCTATGTTGTGCGTGCCATTGGTTTGTTCTTTTTACTGCTAAGCAGTGTTCCACTCTATGAATATAGGGCAACTTGTTAACCATATTCTTATCAGTGGCATTTAAGCTGTTTCCGGTTTTCAGCTACAATGAGTAAAAGTGCTGTGAATATATTTGTACGCGGCTTTTGGTAAATACACGCACTCGTTTCTCTTGGGTAAATAGCCAGGGTGGAATCGCCTGATCGTAGGGTAAGCGGGATGGCTTGGCCGCCATGTGCCAACTTGGCTGGGCCGCATTCCCTTCCTTGTGTGATTCTGGTGAGGGTGGGCCATGTGGGAGATTACTGAGGGGACTCGAGGGCAGAAGGGAAGCAGCAGCCGTTTTGTGGCTCATGCACATTACGGCTGATCTGCTGACCCATCCAGTCGGCAGGAAGCAGCAGTTGGCTCCTCTTTCGGTTTCTCTCCCTCCTGAGCCAGCTGTGTATTTGTTTAGCTCTGTGGTAAAAGACCCTGGCTTCTGCAAAATACTCACTCCATCAGTGACAGAGGCAATGACTGACATGAGTTTCAGGGATTCGGTTTGTCCTCGTGGGGTTCCAGTTAGGCTTATGGGGTTCAGACTGTTCTTGCCGTCCCTCACGTATCATCCACCTTCAATTCTCACCTGCCTGACCTGTGGAATTCAAGCTCCAACATGAGATGAAGAGACAGCAACAGCTTAACCAAGACTTGCAAGACTGCTTAACCAGCTCCCACGTGAAGGCCCGATCCCCATGCCAAACAGCAGTGGCTCTGCTTCCTTGGTTGAACCTGGCCGATACCGTAGGTGTAGGTGTTTGTTTAACTCAATTCAAAGCTGTCAAACACATTTCCAAAGCGGCTAGTCCTACTTACTTCCTCCAGCTGTTCTGCATCCTTGCCAGACCTAGTTATCGTCCTCCTTTCAAATTTCACCCATCTGCTGGGTGGGCATCTACATTTTTAAACAAGCTCTCCTTGGGACTTTTAGGAAAGATAAAGGATGAGAACCTGGTTTGAGGAAGGACCTTGGCACTTGAACTTGCAGGAGACAGTTTGATTCAGAATTTTATCCTCACCACTTACTGGCTGTATGATCTTCGTTGACTTTTCATCTCTCCGGGCTTCAGTTATTTCATCTATAGAATGAATTATTAATCATCACTAACAAGTATTGAGTGCTTACCAGATGCCAGACACTGTTCTAAGCGCTTCACTGGATTCTCTCGACCCATGATGAGGTGAGTGCCATTATTACCTCTAATTTAGAGGTGGGGAAACTGACTTACTGGGAGTCAAACCCAGGCAGTCTGGCTCCCTTGGTGTCCACCGTCTGCCATCCCTCCACTGCAAGGCGGCATGGAGATGAAATGGGAGTGGACGAGCTGCACAGGGCAGCCCAGCGAGTACACATTGATCTTCCTTCTTCACTGGGTCCCCATGGGAAATTGCCTTTCGGGTCTATCAAATATGCAGAAATTAATCTAAACAAACAAACAAACAAACAAACAAATCAGGCCACCATCATAACTCATGCAGCCAGAAAGGTAGGATCCAGTAGAATCCAGCATTATCCAGAGAAGACAACACCTCTATGGCTCCCTGACGTGGACATTTTGGCTCGTGGGCAGGTAGGAGGCCTTAGTGGGGAGTGTCAGGCTTCGCCTAAGTATATCGCCATCAACTCTCTTCACTCTGACTTTCTACTGACCAGTGAACCTTCTGGTATTGATTTCCTTTCCCAAAAGTCTATCCTTCCTGAAAGAGATTGTGCTGACCAGTCAACCTCAGGATTCCTGTCTGCTGGGTGGTTTCATTTCTCAGTGCGAATTAATAAATTGCATTTCGGGTTTATCAATCAGTCTCTTGTGAGTTTGTTTAGCGTAGATCAGTTCCCTCACACCTAATTATAACTCAGCTCTCACGGGGAAACTGGGGAGGAAATACCATCGGGGTAGTATCAGAGAGGTGTCTAGAGAATAATATTAAAAAAGTATGCTTTGAGACCAAAGAGGACTTCTGTGTGTTTGGGGGAGGGAGCATCAAGGAAGGCTTCCTGGAGGAGGATGCCATTGGCGCAAGAAGAGGGACACTATAGCATAAACGTGTGGCTAAAACACAGGCTCTGGAGTCTGCCTACCTGGGTTGGAAGTCTGTCTCTTCCCACTTGCCAGCCGTGTGACTTGGCCACCTTGCTTTCTCTCTCTAGGCCTCACATTCCTCGTCTTTAAAGCGGGCATAGCGAGAGCAGCCACCTCGTGGGGTGGCTGTAAGGATGACATGATGCTCTATAACATGTATGACTCTTAGCACAGTACTTGCCACACGGGTTATAAGTAAATAGTTGTCATTACTGCTGCTGTTATTAATACCCAAAGTAATGGTTTTCATTGAGGAAACTTCCAGGAGAAGGCGACAGATCCGAGGCCCGCTGGATCCCCAGAGACAATTTTGCCTCAAAGGGAGTGAAAGCTGAGTCTGTGTTTGCGTTAAGACTCGCCGGGCAGAAAGCTCATGGCAGTCTATGGCTCTTTCCTTGAGAGTGGTCACAGCCCGTCCTGTGGTTTTGCATCCCACGAGCAGAGCTGCCTGCACAATCTATAAGAACCCATCAGCCTCGAGAACTTCCGTGGTTTCTGAGTCACTGTCAGGCCATTTCAGCTTCCAAGCAGAAACTCCCAAGGCGGACTTACCATCTAGGCCTTTTCTGCCTTCTTCCGTGTGGGGGAGGGAGCTACACCCCATAATAGATCCCTGCTCACCATCAAATCTCTGTGTGGAGGCCCAGCGTCACGGCTAGTCCCAAAAGAAAAGATGCTCAAGATCGTCCAGCTAGGGTGTTCCAGACCCAGGTCTGCTTCTGTGTCCACTGTCCTTTCTCCAGATCCTGGTAGGGCCTTCTCTAGTTTCACCATGAACTTGATTCTTCTGCCCAGTGCGGGGAGGAAGGGAAGAGAGAAACAGGCAGGCATGCTAGCAGACAGCTGGGGTTCCAGTCATCTGTGCTCTCCTGGCAAGGGGAGATGCCCTCTGCTCCCCAGTCTCATCCTCTCCCCCAGGTTGTCCCCTGACAGCACCCCCTCCTTCTGCACGATGGAAACTGCTTCGGTTTTGCCCCAGGTCCCTTTGCCTTACCCCATCACAAAAGTGGAGAGTTCCATGGGCCCCCCCGCTATTTCCTGTTCTTTGTCTCTTGCGGTTGCTGGGCATCTAAAAAAATCTCCATTGTTTTCACTCAGGGATCCTTCTCTTGGATTCATTTCCTCTTTTCATGAGAGTGCACGTGGTTGGGTGCAGGTGGTCAGCAAAGTCGGGCTGGGAGACACAGACCGTGGTTGAATGAGAGGCAATGCTCCTCTCTTGTCTTAATCAATGACACCTCTGAAAGGGGTACCCACCCTCTTTTCTGTGGCTGATAATTGCCCCCTGTATTAACCCAATTCCAGAGCTCTGTCCTGTGCTTGGAGGAGCTGAGTGGGATACTGGTTAAAAACAGTAGGGCTGATTTCCCAGTCTTGCCACTTAGCACCTCTGTGATCCTGGGGGATGTTGCTGAATCTCTCTGGGTATCAGCTGGCCCAGATAATGGACTCTAATAACGACACCTATCCACACAAGACTGCCATGAGAGTCAGCGGGAGAATGAGCACAAAGCACTTAGAATGGTGCCTGACAGGTGGTCAGGGTCCCGTGAATATTAGGTCCTATTGATAGTGGTTATTATTCCTCTCCGGGGCAGGGGCATGCCACGGTGTTGCCAGCTTTCCCCAGCCTGGTCCTTAGCTTTGGAGATTCAGAAGTTGTCAGTGCACCCAGGGTTCTAGCAAAGTCTATGCAAGAAGTCAAGTTACCAATAAACGGTTGCTTGATGAACAAGGACTTGAAGCTGGGTGGAGGGCAATGGGCAGCAATGGGCAGGCTCACAGGCTCACAGGGCCTGTGGCTCCCATTTCTATCAGAGGGACTGGCTTGGAAGCTCCGTGTGGCTGGTCCAGGAGTCCTGCTCTCCTGCACGTGATAGGGAGGCCAATCTGGTGTGACATCTGCTGACTCCGGCATCCACCAGGGCTGAGCTGGTTAACTTGACTGGCTGGAGCAGCCTTCTCTCCCCAGTACCTTACAGATTCACCCTTAGTTAGAGAAAGGTCTTCCCAGAGCAGAGAGGCCGCCTCTTCCTTCAGGGCTGTATAGAGGCTCCCAGGTCTTGTCAGAACTGCTCCAAGCACATCAAGGGACACACTGAAGGGCTCAGCTGTCTGATTCCCTCCGCTTCCTGTCTTGCCCTCTCCGGTTCATGAAGAGACCTCCTTCCCACAGCTCGCAGTCCAGACAAACAGGTCCCTGTTTTGGACAAGTCTAGTCAGGTGGGAAGGTCGCCCCGGTTACACTGATGTGTGTTTGGGTGCTACCCAGAGACCAGTTCTCTGGGCTGGGGCTTCTGATATAGATGACTGAGTTCACCCATCACAGGGCGATATCCCCCCCACCCCCATTTATTTCATCCTTAGGTTAGGAGCACTTTGTAATCCTGCTCAAATGTGACTTCATGATTTCCTTTGTTTTTCAAAAATTAAATACTTCCTGTTAACAACAATAGCTGCTCTTTATTAATTAGCCAGTGTACTAACTGGATGATTCTCTTACATTATCTTTAATCCATACAACAACCCGCTTCCAATTTTATAGATGAGGAGACTGAAGCTCAGAGGGATCCATAATATGGGTAATTGGCCCAATATCTGTGCCTTTTTTTTTTTTTTTTTTGGCATTGCCTCAAGATGATTGGTATTTTTCTTCCCAGTTGAAATGAAAGAGAAATGTTTGCATTTACCTTTCATCTTTTAAAACAAGCTCTTGAAACCTCATTAAAGAACATAGCTGAAAAAAAAACCAGACATTTTGATTTGCATGAGCCCAGATTTTGCAAGGACAATAAGGTTATGTTTCATGTGTTTGTTCGCTTGGCATATCAGAAACCAAAATCTTTTATCAAATGGGAACCATGGAAATCAGCTCTTACAGCAGAACGGTGAGGGTTCGAAAACATGTCAATGTCTGGGTGAGATATGATGAGTGTCTGAACAGGGCAGTGGCCAAGGATGGATAGGAGAGATATCAAGGGGGTGGAATCAATACAATGTGATTGATTGATTGATACAGGCTGAAGTCCAAACACCTTCACTTAGACGGCCACTCCGGTTTCAAGTGTTGCCATTCCCCTTGCCGTGTCTGCTCCAGCTGGTTCCTGAAAGAACATCCTTGCTCTTGTCCAGGCTCCATGCCTCTGAATCCATTCCCTCACTCCAGAAATCGTGAGTTTCTCTGTCTCTCTCCCCAGCTAGAAAATGAGCTCCTTCAAAGAAGGCACTGAATCTCCTCTCTCTGAATCCCAGCCTCCGGCACAAAGCCTCCTTCGTGCACCACGAATATTGGTTAAGCAAATCAATAGCTTAAAAAGAGATGCGAAGGGAAGAGGAAGAAAGGAAGTAAAAAGAGAGGAGGAACGAAGACGAGTGCGCCGTCAGACCGCATTTAATCGCTCCTTTCTCTGATGTTACACATTAATCCTCATCAGTGAAGCAGGAGAGTGATCTGCATAGCTCCTGCCTCCGCTGGCTGCTGGAACCAGAGCCAAATAAAATGGGAATGGTTCAGAGACTAATTAACATTCTGTCCCAACAGTTTCCATAAGACTTTCACGTTACTAGAGGCAGTAATATGCCTCCTGCAGTCATTGATGTGGGTATGGGATGGGGGCACTGAGAGCCAAGAGAGAAGTAACAGTAAGGTAGACAGAGTCCCGATGACCTGTCCCACGTCCCGAGCTCCAGTCCTGGATGCACAGACAGCCCCAGAGCTGGGCCTGACAGTGCCTGCAGATTCATATTCTAAAATCTCTCTTTCTTTGCTTTGACTTTTTCTG
Organism: Pteropus alecto; assembly: GCF_000325575.1. Taxonomy (NCBI): domain Eukaryota; kingdom Metazoa; phylum Chordata; class Mammalia; order Chiroptera; family Pteropodidae; genus Pteropus; species Pteropus alecto. Next base: position 465,708 of record NW_006431910.1, on the reverse strand, counting down.
TTCCTCCTTTGCTACTTCCACACTCACTGATCCCCCAGGTCCTCAGGAGACCAAATATAAGCCAGAGCAGAAGATAGGGCTTGAATTAATTTCAGTGTCTTTGTGTCTTGCAGTAAAATAGAAAATCTTGCATCTTAAGTCTTGTTTGTCCTGAGCTACTAGATTTTCTTACGGATTTTTTTTTTTTCCATCGGTTAATTTTTAAAGAAAAGATTTGTTTTCTCTAACAGCATCCGATGTTAAGTCGGGCAGTGTCAGTGCACGGGTTCGGGAGTTGGGAAGACACCGCCACTTCAGAGAGTGACCTTGGGCAAGTTCTTTTGAAGTCCCCTCTCCAAGCTGCGTCTCTGGCTCAGTCTGCATACCTGGAAACGGGAAAGCCCAGTACCACCCGCAGTCTGCCTACCATACCTGCAGGACTTCATAAATCGCCTCACATTTCCTTTGTGAGAATTACTGTGTAAAGGTTCTACAGTCCCTCATCTCACAGGCAGGGCAGGCAAAGAGCTTGCTTGGGGGCTATGCAACTAGTAAGTACCCCGGGCATAGGACAGGGACCTGCCGCTACGCCATGCAGTCTGTGGCTGGGTGGTCAGTTTCTTTAGTCTTTGTGTTTTGGTAGAGATCTAAAAAATACTCCCTGGTTCTGGCCTTATACTGTCTTCACCTCTTACTTCTTCTTCATTAAAAAGAAGGGCGGTCTTGAAATAGCTTCAATCCCTTAGACCCTGGGGGCAGGGTGTCCGGGAAGGCTGGGCATGGTGGTCTGCCAACTACACTGACTATGTAAGAAGCTCCCTACCCACCCCCCACCCCCATTCAGCTTTTGAGGAAGAAATGGCTACACAGGCCAAAGAAGCCAGCAGCTCACATGCCCTGGGCCAGAAAGACAGCAATGCAGCTGATTCAGCTGGCTATCTCATGCTGATCACAGGCTCCGATGGGCAATTATACATGTCTTTGATTAATAAAAAATGGGGCAATGAATGAATACTTAATCAACACAGTCTGGCGGGGAGGCTCCTTCAGAAACTGGGCTGGGGGTGAGGCAGGGAGTAATCAAAGGGGTCTTAGGAGGTGAAAAGGCAGGGCACCCCCCAGGGAGTGGATCCGGAAAGCTGTCCAGCTCTGGTTCTTGTCTCTGATTCTGTGCCGGGGATTTGCTGGGAGCACGAGAAAGTGTGGGGCTGGCGGACCGATGGGGGGAAATGTGTTCTGTGCCACCGACGTAGTCAAGGAAAAACACAAGGAATGGGGGAGGGGTGTCTGTGTGTGTCTCCAGGTAGCTGTGTGTCCTCCGGGTGTGTGCTGTGAGCATGTGAGCAGCTGGGTACTGTGGTCTGCCTGTGCGTGCAGTGGTATTAACACTAACCTGCTGGCGAGGGAGGAAAGACCAGGGCGCTGGGAGCCTGAAAGAGCATCAAAAGCGATGAAAAAGGCCACTGCTGGGGTTGAAAGGAGGGACAGGAGAAACGGTCCAAACGTGAGGCGAAAAAAGGGCGCGAGAGACCGCGAGCAGAAGGAGGAGGAAGCGATGCAGAGAGGGAGGTGCCCCCCCTCTCCAAAACCCGCCCTGCGCACTGGCCCTTCCAGGCACGAGGAGGGGCGATGACGGGACAGGGAGGGGCGGTGACAGAGAGGCGCGAATCCGAACCGCGGAGAGCGCGCCAGGCAGCAGCGCGGGAGCCAGCCCGGGAGTAGGAGGTCGGTAGGGCGCCAAACCGGGGCCGGCCACCTGCGGCGGGGCGGGGAGGCCAGGGGGCCAGGGCGCCGGGCCAGGGGTGGGGGCAATGGACTGTGAGCCCGCTGACCTCAGGGATGCCTCTGAGGGCGGGCGTTCTGAAGGTCATGGGGTCGGGGTGGTGGCCCGCCTCTGGGCGCTTTGCCGGCACATGGCAGATGGGGACAGGAAGAGAGGCGGCAGGGAGGTGACACGGGCGGGCGGCCTGGCGGAGGGTTAGGGAGGATCCCGTTGGAGCTGGGATATTTTGGGTGTTAGACTGGCCCTCTGTGACTGACTAGCCCATGTGACCTTTGACAAATCGCCCAATTTCCCTGTCAGTAAACGGAAGATAAAACACCAAGTTTGTCAGGTTGTTGTGAGGGTTTCTGACATAAATAAGTTCCCTCGCGCCCTGTGCCCGGTTCAGAGTTGCCGCTGGCATCGTTTTTGTGGACAGTCTCCAGAATTTGGGTTCGGTGCCAGCTCTGCCACCCACTGCCAGCTGCGACTGGATGGAGAAAGGCTTTTTGCAGCTGTTTCTAACAGCTGGCCTCTCTCTCCAGCCCATGAAGAGCACTGAGTCCACCTCCACCTTTCCCACAAGCCCTCTGTACCAAGCGGCCTGTGTCTTGTTTGATAGGATCCGGAGAATCACCCGCCCATGGTTTCTGCCAAGCCGGAAACAGCCAGAGCCAGAGCTACGTGAACGGAAAGGACGGCCTGAAGAATTTTCCAAGTGCTCCAGCGCCAGGCCCTGCAGCTCCCGTGGGCAGCCCCGGAGGCCACCAGTGGGATTTGAGGGTCTGCTGCACCTCGGGCCATGTCAGGCCAGGGCCTGCCCCTGCGCGTGGCCACCCTGCTCACAGGGCTGCTGGAATGCCTTGGCTTCGCCGGCGTCCTCTTCGGCTGGGTGTCCCTGGTGTTCGTCTTCAAAACCGAGCATTACTTTGAGGAGCTGTGTAAACCAGATGCTGGGCCGATGGGCAATGCCACAGGGCAGAATGGTAAGGGAGGGGCTGGCAAGGGGCCAACGGGCAGTGCCACCAGCTGGATGGCAAAGGGTGGATGCCTTCTCTAGGAAGTTGGGTCTGGTGTGTGTGGCTGGCAGAACGGGGTAGGAAGGAGTCTACTCCCTTCTCACCCTGCCAGCCTTTCTGTGGTGAAAAGAAGGGACTGTCAGCCTCCCCTGTCCCCCACTTCTCAACTTCGGTCTAAGGGGTACCTGGGGAGGGAAGTACCAGCTTCTGAGGGATCAGGGGCAGTCACATTTCAACTCAGCTAAGGGGGAACTTTCCACTTGGCAGGCTGTCTGAGATGGAAGAGGCTGCCCTAGAGTGGGGCCAGGTTGGGTGCCCACCTGGCAGGAAGGCTGGATGAGTGGGAGGCTGGCCCGCCCACCCTGGGCTCCTGAGACTGTCCTTTCTCTCCTCCAGACTGCAAAGCCCAGGACGAGAGGTTCTCGCTCATCTTCACCCTGGCATCCTTCATGAACAACTTCATGACCTTCCCCACCGGCTACATCTTTGACCGTTTCAAGACCACCGTGGCCCGCCTCATAGCCATGTAAGCCCCAAAGGCCTGGGCTGGGCGTAGGTGGGCAAGAGAGATTCTTTTGGCAGCAGCCTTGCTTGAAGGGAGACACAGGCCAGGCAGCTGGCCTGCCCCGCCAGGCCATGCCCCAGCATCTCTGTTGGAAACAGCCCAGGGTGCAGACCCACCTTCTTCCCTCATCCCTACTTCCCTTTCCTTCTTCTGCTCCATGCAAATGTGTTTTCAGTACATCCTGAATTGAGCAAGAGCCCAGACCTCCTTCCTGTGAGGGCTGGCCTGGGGCCAAAGCTACCAAATTAGAAACACCTAACATTGTCACTCTGCCTTCACCCTGGGGAATCCTTATCCGCATCTCCTACAAGACTCACACCCAGGGGGTTGAGGCTTAATCAGCATCTCCTCACCCTCCATCGCTCCCCGAAGGCTCAGCTGGTAAGGTAAGGTCTCCTGAGTGTCCCCGATGGTGGAATTTCAGGCTCCTTTTGACTGGAAGGGCATCAAGGCAGTTCTCCCATGCAGACGAGTCAGGGAGGGCCAAGGACTGGATCTCGCTCACACTAGGTGTGATTGCTTATGTCACATGGCCTGCTGGGGGCTGATAGAAACCAAAACAAATACCTCCTAGCAGGCACGTGAGCGATTAGCTGTCAGCTGGAGGGACTGGAGGACCGGTTGGGCCGAGAAATGACCAGAGTGGAGCAGGTCCCTTGTTCTCTAAGCGTCTGGGAACGTAATGACTTTATTTCAGTCTCTTGGTCTTTGGCGTTTTGTCTCCCCTTCTTCCCTCCTCTTCCTTTGCCCCTTCCCTTCTCCGGCCTCGGCGTGTTGAGAAAAACTCAGTCTTCCTTCCTGTGTTTCTCCTTTACTTTCACACAGAACACTTCACTTCTGACACTTCAGGTCACCAAATGCGTGGACTTGTCCCCACACCAAGCAATTCCGTAATACCAGCTAAGCGTCCTGCAACTTAACTCAGTTCTGACGCTCCCTTCCTGGAGAGTGTCCCACAGGTTAAGGGCTCAGTCCCATGAGACCGACCCCCACTTCAGATGTCAGCAGGTGTTTGGTAGGTCCCCTGTGCGGAAGAAGAGAAAATTTCCCTTTTCCCACTCTGAGTTCTTCTGGCTGGTCTAAGAATCAAATCGACAAGAGGCAGATTAACAGGAGAAAGTAATCAAATCGAATATATATGTATATACAGGGCTTCCATAAGAATGGGGGGCCCGCCGAATCAGGCAGTTGGGGCGTACCTGCAATCCTGAGCCAAGGAGGAAGGGAGGAGTAGTGGTTCGGCACTTCTGAGGTGAAGAAGGCAGCGTGGAGATGATGAAGCAAATGTTTGCTTAGCAAATATTTGCTGGACCGTCATTAACAGTGGGATAGAGAGGCCTCCCATCGAACAGCCTTGCTAGGTTCTTCCCAGTTCAGATGAAACTGTCGTTATCTGTGATGTTGGCTCTCTTCCCGGAGTAGGTCCTCGACAGTTTGTTTTTTTTTTAGGACGTTTGGGGGAAGGTCAAACGTTCTTCCTGAGTCTTGTGTTTCTTAAAAATCACCAGCTTAAAAGAACCCATATCCCAAAGGCATATTTTGGGATGGCATCTCTCCAGCGGGGACACTCCCGTAGTCCCCCTCGTGTTGAGTGTGAGCGCACACTCGCAAAGGCGTGCAAGCCAGCCCTCCCCGCTCTCATCTGCCCCGTTTTCAACGACCAGTGTTTTCAATTGCCTGTTCCAATGCTCCATCACACCAGTGTTCTGAGGAGACTGTCTCTGTCCATTGTCGGACATGAGGGTCTGTAAAGGGTGTTCCTTGGTCTGAAGAAGCAGTGGTCAGCCATCCAAATTGGTATAAAGCAGGTCCTTTGATAGCACTCTGAGCATCCTCATCTACCACCAATAAGCAAAGCCCAGGCCAGAACCAGTGTCTGTTCCTGTCAGGACCCATTTGTAGCTGCCCAGAGCTTCCAGCACCCGTCTCTCTTGCCAGCTCTGTTCAGGGCCTTCCCCCCAGGCAATCTGCCACATGGCCATCTGCAGTCTGTCTCTTTTGCTGGCAGACAAAACAGCTCTTAGTGGCCTTTTGTGCCTCAGAGGGTATAAGAGGACTATGTCTAGATCCAGCCCATCTCTGCACTGCTGCTACACCCCTATATCCACTTATTTCATGGACCCAGGTGGCCACCTTAAGTGAGCACATAGGGACATCTGTTTGTTGATTTCAATCATTGTCTGAACTTGGAAAGGGGTTCTTCTGCTGCGTATCTATCTACATGTCCTACTTTAATGCACCCCTCAAGTGCCATAGCGATTTCCACAGGGCTGGCCGCCCTTACATCCCTTTAATCAGTTTCCATTGCCCTCTGCCCGACCATACGGCCAGGCCATTGGCCACTGCCCACGAGTCAGTAAAAACCCAAACACAGGTGCTTTTTCCAGTGTTCAGCCCTTCCCTCTCTGCTAGGAGAAGAGCCTGCAGCTCAGCCCCCGGAGCTGATCTGCTTTTGCTTTCTTTGATCAGGGTGGTGGTCTTCTAAACAGGAAACTGTCCATTCAGCATGGAATGGCCATCCACAAGCCAAGCAGCTCTTGTTGGTCCGTTAAGAGTCCCTTGTAGGGCACTGTCCAAGTGACAGCAGAATCCAGCAGCTCCTCTCACAGTTCCAGAGTCGGTCTCAGGGGAAGAGAGGCTCCCTGCCGTGAGTACCTCCTCCTCGCACTGCCCAGGCAGCATGACCCCTAGAAACCTTTCCAATTTACTCCTGGGCACTGCTGCCTTCGTTAGAGCGTTTCTCCGTCATCCTCCCAGACGTTATGGGTGTTTCACGTTCTAAGATCATTTTACGTCCTTCGGTCATTGGTGTAGCTTCAATAAATGTCTGATAACAAGATAATAAATGCCTCTCGGATGGAAATTCTCTGGTTCCAAACCGAGTAGTCATCACTGGGAGGTGCCCCCCAGCCTCACCGCAGCCCCAGTCTGGGCTCCAGGTGGGCTGTGGCACTGAGAACGTGTCTCCTCCCGCATTCCAGCTTCCACCTCACTCCCTGTGGACTCAGGTGTTCTTCCTGGCTCCCGTTTAGCAGGTCCAATGACGTGGCTCGACGGGCAGGTTTCTATGCCTTCTGTTTTATATTACTAGGTAAGGGAACTGTTCCCCAGCCAGACACAGTGTCCGTCTCCATAATATGATCGGGTAAAAGAGTCGAAAAGACCACGTCCCCTACATCCTGCTCAAACATACCAATTCTCCCACAAGCTGAATTCCGTCAGCCTTGATCCCATCAACCCTTACATACCGAGCTGGAGCCTCCATTAGGTTTTTATCAACGGGTTTTGGTTTTGTAATACTAGATAAGGGAAGCGTTCCCCAGTCTGACACATTGGCCGTTCTCATCAAACACTCAGGTAAAGGAAACACAACTTCTTCCCATAAAGGCTGCTTAAACATTCCGATTTTTGCAGTCTTATTAACTCTTACAATTTCATGTTCTCTCGTAAGAGTTGAAGCACGCACCAAGGCTTCTCCAATGGGTTTTGGTGTGAGGCTCCTATTCCAAGGAGTCCTGAAACTTCTCTTTTTAACCTTCCGATAAATATTTACCCACTCTTGTGCAAAGAGTTTTGGGTCTCCAGTGAGGGAGCCAGGGACCACGGCCCGTTGGTCAATCTTTAACCTGATTAATGTGCCACGAGCAATTGTTGGTCAGGTTTCTCATTGTAATCTCTGTCTTCTGGCTTTAGAAATTTTTCTAAACTGGGATAAATAGACTGGACTTGTTTGCGGGGGCTAGCAAAGGGTCCTCTTGGCCCACCCAGCCTTTGGTAGTGCTGTGTTGAAACCTTTGTTTTAAGGACTACGGTGCCAGTAGGAGGGGCCTGCATCCTGGGCTTCATACTTCTAGAGAGCTTTTTAGCCCCTGGACGAGAGCGGAAGTGGCATGATTGAACAGTGCAGGAAAGCCCATTGGGGCCTGGCCCTGCAGGCAGGCCCTGTCGGGGGGTACTTCTCATCCAGAGGGCACCGTGCTGGAAAAAGCAGGGGTGGAAGCCAAATAGCCATATTCTGCCATCAGAAAGTGCCTCAGGGTCTGGCTGGAGAAGAATGGAAAAAAAAAAATTGCAGCCTTTATAGTCGACGGGGGTTTGAATTTTACTGAGGAAAATGATGAAGTACTGGTTGTCGGGTTTGGTTGCAAAGGTCGTGCCATTTTTGGTGACATTCCTGGAGTCTGCTTTAAGGTTGTCAAAATAGACCATATCTCTCTTTGGCCTTATTCAAAGGCAAGAAAGAGAGACTATGATTCTAAATTTTGATGGTGAAAACACGGTACTATTCGCTTTCTTCACATTATTCCTTAATAACTGTTTAAAAATTTCTACACTGCTAAAGCCCAACCCTTGTTTCTCTCCTCTGCCTTTTACCGTTCTGTTGTTAATTAGACCGACATATTTATTAGCATCTATGAGACTCACATGGGCAAGCGCAGCTGGCACATTCGATAAGGCTTCCTGTGGTTTTGCAGCCACAAGATAATGTGGGGGCCCCCTTAACCCATGACCTGGGCATACTCAGTGTGGCTCTCCTGGTTATCATAAAGCCAGTCCAATGTGGCTTGCATACCAAGCGAATCAGCTGCCTCATCCACTTGGCATTGATAGGGGGACACAGACTCTACAGTGGTTTCTCTCCAGTCTGCCAGGCTGGCCGTTCCCTCAGGAATAGTGTCTTTTGTGTCTGGATCACATATAGACACGTATGAGTTTTCCTTAGTGAGCTATGGGTCCTGTATCCACCGAGACACTCTCTTTCGCTCTGCCCCATTCAAAACCAAAGACAGCCCCAAATTACTTACTCTCACGGTCCGTTTCAGTGGCGTGTCCCGGGAAGCTGGTAATACCGATCCACAAAATGAAACAGCTCCCTCACACAACGCCCTCTGGTTTCAGTAGTGTCTTGGTTTTTCTCCTCTTCCGCACTGGCTACCTTCTTGGTGACCAGAGGTCTTAGAGGTACTTTCTGTCGTCCTGGCATCATTTTTCCCTTGGTCAGCCAGCTTTGAGGCTGGTGGCTGAAGCTCAGGCTGACCCAAATCTGTCCTTGGTCTGGCATCAAGGTCGGCACTCTCTTTTAAACTTCATTTTAGCTGTTACGGATAGCAACGACCAGGAGACTGTGTAGCTCCCTTTATTTATTTTTATGAGTTCGCATTTTCTGATGCCTCCAGTGAACCAACTCTCTAAGAGTGGGAGCCATCTCTAAATTTCATTGGTCAGTTTCGCCTTTAGTAACTGGTCGCAGCACCGCAGCACCGTGGGGCATCACGTGGCCACAGGGGAATCAAAGGTTGTTCGCCCCATAGCCTTTCACCCTTTCTCGTCCCAAACCACATGTTTCCACGAGCCAGGAGCGTTCTGGCACATCCCACCTCACTGACACCGATCCCGGAAAAACCTGTGGTTCTCTTCCCGTGTCTTCTCTTTTACCTTCACACAGAAACGCTTCACTTCTGGCACTTCTGGTCACCAAATGTGTGGGGAGGTCTCTGAGCAATTCTGTGACACCAGCTGGGTGTGGGGAGGTCTCTGAGCAATTCTGTGACACCAGCAGTTCTGTGACACCAGCTGGGTGTCCCACAAGTTAACCCAGTGCTGACGTTTTCTGCCTGGACGTAGCGTCGGATTCCACAGGTGGGGGCTCTGTCCCACGGGACCGCCCTCCACTTTAGGTGCACACAACAAGTGGTAGGTCTCCAAGTCCCTCTCCACTTCTATGTGACTTGGCTACAAATTGGTGGTTGCATAACCGCCCCCTCCTCCGCCCACTTGGAATTAGTTATTTGCTAGAACAGCTCACAAAACTCAGGGAAACACTTACTTATGTTTAGCGGTTTACTACAGGACATGATAAAGGATACAGATAATCAGCCAGATGAAGAGGTACATAGGGCGAGGTCTGGGACGGTCCCAAGAGCAGGAGCTTCTGTCCCCGTGGAGTTGGGGTGTGTCACCCTCCTGGCATGTGGATTTGTTCACCAACCCGGAAACTCCCTGAACTACTGTGACTCTGGAAGCTTGCCCAAGGAAGCATGGTCAATGATTAACTCCATTTCCAGTGCTGGAAAAGTTGGAGAAGGGACTGAAAATTCTAAGATTCTTATCATGGCTTAGTCTTTCTGGGGACCAGGCCCCATCCAAGAGCCCACCCAGAGTCCCCTCATGAGAAGAAAAGATACTAGTGTTCTTATCACTTAGGGGTTTTCGGAGCCCTGTGTCAGAGGCTGGGGACAAAGACCAAATACATATTTTTTATTATAAATCACAATATCACATTTAGGTATGGCTTTTAATTACCCTATGCCTTGCAGGCCCCCAAACTTCTAAGAGATCCCCATAATCTTGGGTTTGTGGTCCTGAAATTATAGCACCCTAGAAATTTACGCTTAGGGTCTAGGTCAGTCCAATCGTTTCCTTTTAGCTCAGTCCAGAAAAGGTTACTGAGGCCCAGAGAGGGGAGGTGCCTTGCCCATGGTCACACAGCAAAGAGGAAGCAGGACTCAAGGTTCTGATTCGGAGACCAGGCACTCACCCCCCTCTCCAAGGGATCGGCCTGTTGGGACTTCGACCACCCTGTCCCTCCAGATTTCTCTTTCCTTGACAACACCGTCCATCTCCCGTTGTGTGTTTCAGATTTTTCTACACTACCGCCACGCTCATCATCGCCTTCATCTCTGCAGGTGAGTGCTGTTGGGTGGGTGGACGGGACACCTGAAGCTCAGGGCCACCTGGTGAATGGGGCGGGTGCCGCGAGTGATGGCGGTACATGCTGACCTCCGTGGTGATTCAGAGATCCACAGACCTTGAGTCTGAAAGACTCCTCAGAAGAGTGGCTGCTGGTCCATGAAGACAGTGTAGTCTACCGTGAAAGGTGAAGAATAAGGACAATGGAGGGGTCGCTTCAGAGAGTAAAACCTATTCAAACGATTACATTCTTCCTCTTCCACGTGTGAAAATGCTCTTTTAAAAACGGAATGATAATGTGAATGGCAGTTGTTTTTGAAAATTTCCTTACTTAGCAGGGTCAGGGTTGACCACCCTATGGTAGTCCAAAGTTTTCCTTTCAAATTGTACTGGTCTATAAACATGTAAAATGCGCAAAGTCTGGGAATTCCGATCAGGTTCATTCCCCCATTACAGAGACGAGAAAACTAAGGCTGGAGAGAGACCCCTGGCAAAGATTTGCTCAAGGCCACAGAGCAAGTTAGTGGGAAGTGGCCTGGGTTCCCTGGCTGGCCAAGAGATGCCTTCCAATATTCCCCCCCAGGGTCAGATCAGGTGGCTCAATTTGGGGGTTAGTCGTGTGTAGTACCTGTGCTGAAGCCGGAGGGCGTCACGGGCTGTCTCCCTTTGTGCCCAGTAAACACAGCCTGAGTGTCTTTGTCCAAACAGATCTCATGAGATAGCCTGGCACCTCAGGCCAGTTTTCTAAAACCACTCTTCTCATCAAACTGGCTTCATCTTTCCTAAAAGCCTATAAATGAGTTTCAAGTGGCTGAATGTGGGGGGATGTTTGCCTCTCATATGAAAGTCTTTTGAGCAACAATTCTCCCTTCCCGCATAAAATAGGGCTTTTTGTTTTGGGGAAAAAAAGTATTAGGACCACGCTGACCCTATTGTGAAAGGAATCGCAACCAACCTTTAGTGCATGAGGAGAGCTGTACCTTTCATAAGGACAGAAATTGAATGGCAAATAGTAGGAACATGACATGACACTTTACTGCCCTTCTCAACATGTAGAATGATCGTTACTTTAGAGGACTTTGGGAAGCACACACATGCTATACGAACAAATGTACGTTGAATCACCCACCTGGTGGGAAAGTTACTCCCTTTTTAGTCCCCCCACCCCCACCCCAGTCTCTGATTTCATGAGCAAAGCTATCCTTGTGGGGCTAGTATGATTCAACAAGGTGGCAGGAGCCTGTTTCAGGCTTTGAACCTTCTGAGGGCAACTGTATCCAGTTACGATTTAATAACATTGTTTCTCTTTCATCGTATTTATCTTTGTAGTCACTTTCTATGGTGACAAGCAAGACAAGTTGCTTTTCATTTACAATTGTGATATAAAGTTTCCTTTAAAAAGAATAGATTTCTTTTGGATAAGAGCACTGTTAACTTAAAGACAAATAATAGAACAGGCATGGGTTATTGCCAAAATCATGAAGGTGGGCAGAGATCTGTGGTTTAGGAAAGACTCATTTCTCAAGCTTTCCCCCTGCCCTTGGCATTTTGGTGGTTCTGCTATTACCCAACACCTCCCAGACCTATTATAACAATTTTTTTCCACATTGGTTTTTAAAGGGAAAGAAGTATTCTTTACTCATCCTGAATTTCCAGAGTCAAGCACACTGCCTGGCATGAAGGAAGTGCTCCAAGTTTAATGAACAAAGGAAGGACAATCCATGGCTAGTTTTTCCTTCAGATCTCACAGCAGCCCATGAGACAGGAAGAGCAGGGACTTATTCCCATTGACAGAGGAGATGCCCGAGTCACAGATTCAGTATCAGGCTCAAAGCCATATAGTGAATTAGAGGCGGGTTTGGGGACCCGAGTCCAAGCTTCTCTCCCCGTGTCAAGGGTGAATAGAGAGCTACTTGTAGGTTAGTGAGGGAAGAGAGCAGTGGCTTCACTTTAAGTCCTGCCTCTATTTGCAGAGATCCAGGCCTGCCACAGACCGAGGACCAACTTTGGTGGGGAAACAGGTGGCTCAGGAGACCTCTGCAGGGTCTCTCTGTGGGGACATTTAGGGGAGCCCTGACTACTCCCCTAAAACTCCAGTTTCCAGAGGGTTGGTTAGAATTGGGGCCCCGCCCGAGGGTTGTTGGAGACTTAGGGCGGGTGAGAGCCAGATTATATGGCCCCGTTTTGAGCTGCACTATGACACGACCCACCTCTGTCTTTGATTGTTCCAGACTCAGCGCTGCTGCTCTTCCTGGCCATGCCCATGCTCACTGTCGGGGGAATCCTGTTTCTGATCACCAATCTGCAGGTGGGAGTAGTCGGTCCTCGTCCCAGGCACCTGGCAGGAGGCCGGGGAGGGCAGGGGAAGGCAAAACACTTTTCTATATCAGCTGCTTCAAACCGGGTTGGCCCAAGCCAAGATGGTAGCTTCTGGCTGGTCTAGGGGGGGTCTAGGTATAATGAGAGCCTGGCACCTGCTGGGTGCACAGGAAATATTTATTTCATGAATCCATAAGTGATTCAGGCTGGTCACGTGTTTTCCAGATTGGGAACCTATTTGGCAAACACCGCTCAACCATCATCACTCTCTACAATGGAGCATTTGACTCTTCCTCAGCTGTGTTCCTTATCATTAAGGTAAGAATTAGCAATAGCCAACATTTACTGAACTCTTACACATGCCAGACACTTGTCTGGTGAACTTTTCATGATTCTTCTCCATTAACCCTTCTGCAGCTAGTAAATGTGACACTTGAACTTGAAGCCTGGCCTATCTGGTTCTAGAACCCGAGCTTGTAATCCTTAAGCCCCTCTTTACATTTACACGTGATTTGGGGCAGTGGTTAAGGGAAGGTGTGTCTATGATGTGTGCTTAGGCCAGTGGTAGGCAGAGGGTGGGAGCTCTTTGGAACTGGGTGTTTGCACCCCTGTGAGCGTCTGGTTTGTAAAGGAAGTGGGGGATGGCTAGTGTCCCCAGGGGCAGACACAGAGGCCTCTCCAGCTCCCTTCAAGGTTAATGCTAGGATTCAGGGGTACGGACTGTTGCCGGGCCATCGGCGGCCCACCCAACAGCCCATTCCACCTTCTTCACTGCTAGCAATTTCACCTGGGCAGTGATGTGCCCAGCCCAGGGGATGAATCTTGATTGATCTAAGCCAATTGGCAATCCGTTTCCCCCTTGTTAGTGATGGGTCCTTGTTAATGGGATGAAGGGCGTTTATATTTGAAGACTTTAGGGGACATTTCTCTCCCTGATGGAAGGTGAGAGCAGAACAAAAAGAAAGGCTTCCTCCTTGGTCCCCTTCCCACTCTTCCTCTTTGCATGTTGTGGGAGGGTGTGATAGCCGGAACTCTGGCAGCTCTTCTGTGATTATGCAGCAGCAAGCTGGAAGACAAAAGCTAGCGCACTGAGAATGACTGAGTGAAAGGAATGAAAGAGTGAGGGTCCTTGACATCTGAACCTGCCCAACCTGAGACTTCCCTTTGGGCTTTATTTTAGGCCAGAGGCAGCTGGCACAGCCAGTGGGCCTTTGGGGGAAGAGCGAAGGATCTCTGAGAGTCACTACCCAGCTAGGAGACCAGCTGAGTCCCATGAGCATCTTGGCTTGGACGGCCACCCAGAGACTGAGCCCCTGGGTTACTTACTCAAGCCTTCCTACCCCTGGTACAGGAGCCACTTTCCAGGTTGTCCCCCTTTCCACTGATATGCCTCCCTTTCTCTCCCCCCGCCTTAGAGTTGGAAGGAGAGAGAGCCGAAGCAGGAGCTAGAGTTCTTAGGTCAGGCTGACCTTGCTGCCGCTTGCTCTGACCTTGAGCAAGTCACAGTGCTTCTCTGGACCTCGCTTTCACCCTCTGTAAAATAAGGAGGTTGGGCTTTATCAGTGTCCCTCAGACTGGTGTCGAGGACACTGAGGGGTGCTCTTCAGCAGCATGTCAGTCACCGAGGAGAATGACTGGGCTGCTCCCCACTGGTGTGTTTCATGAGCTGAATTTTTGTGTAAAATTTGGTTTGAACAAAAGGACGTGGCTGCTATTGAGAAAAAAAAAAAAAAAAGCACTGGGTTAGATGATCTGGGAAGCCGCACGTGGAGGCTCTGTGAGGCTGTGGGGATGGGTGGCCTGCCTCCCTGGCAGCTGGTTGAGCCTTGGGGTGACGGGGAGGCCGTGTGTGCACTGGGTGTCCTTGATCCGCTTCCAGGATGGAGGGCAAGAAGACTCATTCTTGGAAATGGGGTTCATGCTCCTGCTTCTTACGCTGACTGTTTTTTGTATGATAAAATACGCATCACATGACATTTCCCGTCGTAACCATTTTTTAAGCGTTCGGTTCAGTTTATTCACACTGTTGCACAGCCATCGCCCGCATCCATCTCCAGAACTCTTTTCAGCCTCGTGAAACTGAAACTCTGTCCCCATTAAACAATAACTCCCTGTTCTCTCTCCCCTCCAGCCCCTGGCAACCGCCATTCTATTTTCTGTTTCTATGAATTTGGCTTCTCGAAGGACCTCCTATAAGTGGAATCTATCGTGTTTGTCCTGTGGTGCCTGGCTTCTTTCACTTAGCCTAGTGCCCTCAGGGTTCGTCCATGTTGTATAGCAGGAGGCAGGATTTCCTTCCTCTTTAAGGCAGGATAACATTTCCTTGTATGTAGGTATCGCGTTTTGTTTATCCATTTATCTGTGGATGGGCGACTGGTTTGCTTCTACCCTTTGGACGTTGTGAATAGTGCTACCGTGAACCCGGGCATCACACTGACTTTTTCCTCTCTCTCTCTCTCTCTCTTTTTTTTTGCAGCTCCTTTATGAAAAGGGTATCAGCCTCAGGGCCTCCTTCATCTTTCTCTCTGTCTGCAGCGTCTGGCATGTTGTGCGTACCTTCCTCCTGATGCCCCGGGGGCACATACCCTACCCGCTGCCCCCCTACTACAGCTACGGGTAAGGCGATTGCAGGCCAGAGTCCCTCGTCTGACCCAGGGTAGGAAGCAGGGGGCAAGACAGACATGGTTAGAGTAAGGCGGAGGAAACGTGTCGCAGGAGAGGACTAGAACAGGGGTGTATCCGTTAGCTATTGCTGCCTAACAAACTACCCCCAAACCCGATGGCCTGAAAACATTAAGCATTTATTATTTTCACAAGTCTGCGGGTAGCTGACTAGTCCTACTGATCAGGGACAGACTTGGATGACCTTGGCAGGCTCACTCATGTCTCCGATCATCTGGTGGACTAGCTGGGGTCTGGCTGGTCTAGGGGAACCTCACATGGGGTTTATCTGAGAGTCATCTGGGGTGATGGGGATGTCCAGGTCCCCTGGCTCTCATCCTCCAGCAGACTAGCTTGGGCTTGTTCACATGGTGATTTCAGGGTTCAAGAGAGAGGGCGGAAGTTCCATGGTTTCTTGAAGGTGAGGGTTGGAATGGGTATAACATCACTTCTGCTGCATTCTCTTGGCTGAAGCAGCTGACGAGGCCAGTCCAGCTTCAGAGGGTGTGGAGTAGTCAGAGCTGCAGTCCCGTTGCAAAGGGTGGGGAACAGAGGAGGTGAAGAAATGTGACCATTGTGCAGTTAGTCACCGCATGTGGTAGAGGGAGGGCACGCATTTGCTGCTCATTTACTATTTGTAGACCCACTGTGCGCTCAGGTCTCATCTCATGGCCATCCTCTCAGATCCTCATCTCCATTTCCCAAATGAGAAAATTGAGACTCAGAAGGGTTGAGTCTGAGTTACGCTGGGTTAAGTCCCAGCTAGAGAGAGGCAGAGCTGGGATTCGAACCCAGCCTTTACTATTCCCATACATCCAGTGGCTTCCAAACTTGGCTGCCTCTCAGAATCACTAGGACATTTGGAGATGTTTAACAAACATGGAAGCCTGGCTCCCACACCCAGGCATTCTGATTTCACTGGTCCGGGCTGTGACCTGGGCATTGGGGTTGTTAAGAGGTGATTCTTGGGATCCACTGCACGCTCACCTCCAGCCTGAATCGCAGGCTCAGCTCACAGTCCCTGGCTGGGCCGTTGGGGCTTCTCTTTCCACAGCCTGGGCTCTTGGAGCCGCCCCAGAGAGGAGAAGAAGGTAACAGCGGAGTCCAAAAAGCTGGATCTACAGTCAAAGGAGTTTCTGTCTCCGAAGGAAGGTGAGCCGAGCGGGGCGAGCCCTTTCCCACTCAGAGCCGGCCTTTCCCTGTGGCTGCCCTGCTTCCTCACCCCCAGAGCTCCCCTAGGAACACAGACTCAGGAAAGGTCAGGTGGAGAAAGGACCTGTAGGTTCCATCTTCTCGACCCCTCACTTTGCAGAGATGGGCAAGACTTTTGTCTCTCTGTTCTGTTCCTCTTTTCTCTCTTTCTCATCTGTCAAACCCCAAAGTCAGTCTTCCATCCATGCCTTCCCTCCCCCCTCCCCCTCAGTCCTAAGTCTGGCTTATTTGTCCCCATTTCTGCAGGTCTCACACTGTCCCATCTCCATGGCCGCCTCTTTTCCCTCCTCTGTTTTGGGTCTTTGGTATAAACATCACAAACCACTGCTGGCTAAGGTAGAAACAAGAACAGGATTCTGGAAAGGTCACAAAGTCAAGAGAAAAATGAACTTGCCAGGCCCCAGGGAGAGCAGAGCCAGGAGCCCTCGGGGACCCCGTCTGAAGTCACAGCCAGCCCTCTTCTAGGGAGAATGACTGAATGGGTCCACCTTGGGTGAGGAACAGGGCACTCAACTCACGGTCCCATCGGGACCATGAAGAAGAGGGGGGAGGGGAGGATTTCCAAAAGAAACCACGGTCCTGGCATCGAAAGAGAGGAGAGGATGTGGAACCGTCTGCCCCCAGCCCTCACGTCACCTCTACTGTCCTCTCCTTGTCTTTCTTTTCACCATCCTGGCTGAGGAAGATGCAGAAAGTGTAGAGCAGGAAGTGGGGTCAAACCCAAGCTGTGAAAGACAGACAGATTTCAGCAGACAGAGCTGCAAGAGGGTCATTCCAAGTGGTAGGGCCAGGATGACGCGGGCGTCGAGGCGGGGATGTGCAAGGTGTAGGCGGCTTGGGGAGCACACCGGATGAGTTCCAGGAGGTGAGGCTAGGTGAGCTTGGCCCTCAGGCTGTCCCACGAAGGCCTCTATACCCTCGCCCTTCTGCCTGCCTCATGGTTCATGCCCAGACCCTTCTTTCCCCCGTAGAGACCCCAGGACCGGTGCAGCAGCAGGAAGCGCGTTCTTTCTGGAGCTACGTTTTCTCTCAGCGCTTTGCCTGGCACCTGGTGTGGCTGTCTGTGATCCAGTTGTGGCACTACCTCTTCATTGGCACCCTCAACTCGCTGCTGACCAACTTGGCCGTTGGGGACAGGGAACTAGGTATATGGCGGAGCTGGGAGGCCGTCAGTCCGCACATCTCAGCTGGGGACCTGGAACCTCGAGGGTGCGGGGTGCTAAGCTCAGCAGGGCGACGAGCTCTGGAGGAAGGTCTGAGCAGGGGTGCGGGGAGGAAGGCCAGGCAGGGTAAGGGCAGGGTGGGAGGGTCCTCTCCTGTAAGGCAGTCCTGGAAGTCTCTGACCACCCAGCCTCTCTCTGTTCCCTGCAGTCAGCAGCTACACCAACGCCTTTGCCATCACGCAGTTCTTCGGAGTGCTGTGTGCCCCGTGGAACGGTCTGCTCATGGACCGGCTGAAGCAGAAGTACCAGAAGGAGGCGAGAAAGACAGGTGAGACCTGGGCTCCAGAGCATCAGGGGACCAGGAGGGGAGAGGCCTTCATTTACTTCCACTTGCATCTTCTCTCTTTTTAAAAATTCTTTTTCTACTTGCATTTGCCTGTCTGTCCGTCCATCCGTCCATCCGTCCATCCATCCGTCCATCCGTCCATCCAACCATCGTAACCGCTAGTCACTGAGTGGCAATTATGTGCCAGCCATAGCCCCAGATTCAACAATAGACAAGAAATATGTCCTTGTTCTCAAGTTGTTCTCAGTCTAGAGAGCGGAGAAAGGTATTATGATCCATGAGGTACACCCGCAGGGGGCCACGGGGGACTATGGGGACATGAAGAAGAAGAGCACATCACCCGTTCTGGGAGAGAATGGGATTGGAGTCAGAAAAGGCTTCCTGGAGGAAGTGGCATCTAAGCCGAGACCTACAGGATGAATAAGGAGTAAGGAGGTGAAGAGGGGGCCCTGGGACACTGGCCCGGGAGTACCGTGGGGACGAGGTGGTGAAGGAGATGGGGAAACAGTGAGGAATCTGGGGAGTCCCAGAAAGCCATGCTGGCTGGCCAGGGCCCAGGGCTTTGGGGGAGCAGTGGGGGAGGGGCAGGGGAGAGAGAGGTAAGAAAGGAAAGGCAGCCTTCCGTGCCAAGGAGCTCACACGCGATCCTTGTGTAAGGGAGGGGCTTCGAGGTATGTTCACCTGGGGCGGGTGTACGTGTGTGCACGTGCTTGTGTCAGGGGACGGGCAAAAGCAGAGAGTCACCTTTCTCCTACAGTTTCATCTACGCCCCTCCCCCACTTCCCTCACTGCTTCTCCTGCCCCTCCTGGAGTATTTTAAAGCAAATCTCAGACATCAAACTGTTTCATCCGGGAACACCAGTTTGTACTTCTAACAAGTAAGGCCTCTTTTACTTAAGCATCACCGGAACATCATCATCACACCTAAAACAACCCAATAGTTTCTTAATATTATTTAATATGCAGTTCTGTTCAGATTTCCTTAGTTGTCTCAAATATGTCTTTTTTACAGTCAGTTTGTTCAAATTAGGATCCACACACTGTATTTGGTCGATGTGCCTTATATATCTTTTTAAATCTGTGTCCCCACCTCACTTTTTTTTTCTTCTTGTCGTTTATTTGTGGAAGAAACTGGGTCATTTGTCCTGTCAAATCCCCCACCTTTCAGATCTGGCATCCCTTACGTGTCATTTAAAAATGTCTCTTTGATTGGCTATTTCCTGTAAACAGGCAGATTGGAGGCTGAGGAGACTCAGTTTCATATTTTTTTTGGCAAGCATGATTCAGAGGTGGAGCCGTGAGCTTCTAATGTGCTCCCATCGGCAGGCCCCTGGTACCGGTTGTCCCTGTATCATGATGTCAGATCGATCAGTGGGTTCAGACATTGTCAGTCTCATCAGCCCGTTATAAAGTTTCCCACCAGCTGTCTGCCTAAAGATTTTAGCAGCCATTGATGATCAGTGCCTAGACCCATTATTTTATAAGGGTTGCAAAATGGTGATTTTCTATTTCTATCTTCCCTTCTGCTTCTAGAGTTCCTCTAAAAAGAAAAGCTTCCTCTTATTATTTATTTTGTTATCCTGAAATAAATGCTTGGTTTTTCCTCTATTTACATCTCATAATAATGAGGTTGCCTTAGCAACCTCTCGGGGTGACTACTGGCTGTTTCTCTTCGAAAGTCTCATTTTAGATATATTTGAATGGGTTTCAACCCGTTTCTATCCCAATTCTTCTTGATGCTCCAATTGTCCCATCTTTAGCCATTGGAAACTTTACCAATCCCGTGTCTGTGTCCTTTAGACATAATCTTATTAGATTTAGAACGTGTTTTTACTTTCTAGCATAATCAGATGTTCAGGTCCATTTCATTGGGTGTGTTTCCTGCCCCAGACCTGAAGCCAGCCATTTCTCCAAGTAGCCCTGGGTCCCTTTAATGGGAAATGACATTTAGAGGCTGCAGTCTGGATGCTAGTGTTTCTTAATTCTCCCGCAGTGTCATTGCTTTTAAGCTTTGGAGAGAGGTGAGATATCCATATTTTTTTTTGGATGAAGAAGCACATCATGAATACCTAATATTGATATTTTAATTCAAATTTTGCTTCCTTGATTTTATATTTGTATCTTTTTTTCTTCCTCTGAAGATCTTGGTTCCTAAAAATACTATATACATATACTATATATATATGTGTGTGTATATATATATACACACTATATACATATCCACATACGTATATTTTAAAAACATATTTTATGTATAATTACTGGTTTGGCAATATCAATATTATTAATTATATAATCGCTACATGCCGTTGCTCCTCCCGCCCTTCCTCCCTCTCCCCTCCTTTCCTTCCTTCCTTCCTTCCTTCCTTCCTTCCTTCCTTCCTTCCTCCCTCCCTTCCTTCCTTCTGCCTTTCCTTTCTTCCTTCCCTTCTTATCCTCAGGCTATCTCCCACGAGAGATGTACAGTGAAATTACTGTGTTTTACAAGTTACCAACTTGATATGAAATTCCGTTCATTGGTTTCATTTTGTTTCTGATTTTTTGGGATCGCTTTGCTTGTTTTTTTCCTACTACTTTTATTTAGCTTTATTTTTAAAACATTGACTTATCAAAAAATTTATATTTTTCTAAAGCCAAACCTGTGAAACAAGTCCTATTCAAAGAAATTTCATTTCCCTCTCTGTTCCTTATACTCCAATCCTTCCCTCGTTCTTTGGTAATTATTTTTATTGTCTTTTGTTCTTAAAGAAAGACCACATATATAATTTCTCCCTTAGGTAAAAGGCAGCGTATCGCATATCGTGCTCTGTGGTTTTCTTTCTGTGTAACTGTCGACCAAGTGTAAATTAATCAGGAGACTTCCCTAGAATTAAGTGACAGTTTTATTTAAGGGCCTTAAGTGTGCGAATTACAATGCTGGAAACATGACCAGGCAATACTCAGAGAGTTCCAGAGAAAAAGGAAAACTTGATAGTTTTTTATGGTAAAAAGCGCATTCTTGAACAGAATCAGTCCCGCATTCCTAGCTTGGTCTGCGCTGGTGGTCTGGACACGTGGACATTCCAACCTAAGTTCTTCAGAGGGTAATCTATAGGGTTCACGTACCTCCCGGCCTGGACGCACAACCAAAATGTTCTAAAGTTTAAGTTCTCAGGCTCCTTAAAGTAAAACAAAATCGCGTTCCTCATGTGTCAGCCCCCTCTGATTTTTGTCACTTTGGCTAGAGTGACTCCATCTTGCCTTTTCACCCCTTCCTCATCCCTGTCCTGCTCCACGGCAGGGCCCTTCAGCCGCTGCCTCGTTCTGTTATGTGGCTGCAGCGTAGCTGATGCAGCGTTTCCCCGCTTGGTGGCTATCTGGTTAGTTTCCAGTCCTTTGCTATGACCAGTAGTGCTACCTGGAATATCTGGCTCTGGGTGGGAGGGGGCCAGAGCAGATCTGTTTGGAGGCCATTGCAAAAATATGCGAGCGAGTCCATGATGCCCTGCAACCACGATGAGTCGCTGGGGATGGAGGGGAGTGGCTGCATTTGAATGACATCTAGGAGGTGGACTATCAATTTTGGAGATGGGCATGTAGGGGCAGGAGGGTTCAAGGATGACCCTAGGTTTCTGCCTGGGTGGACGGCGGCCCCTCCCTTTCTCCCCATCCTCTTGCCCCCTCCCTGCCCTCCGTGGCACCTCCTCCAGGGAGCCTCCCCTCTTCCCTCCTGGACCAGGTACCTCGGACTCTGCCGCAGCCCTTTGCTCAGCGGTGCCTTCGCTGGCCCTGACATCTCTACTGTGCCTGGGCTTTGCCCTCTGTGCCTCGGTCCGTGTCCTCCCCCTCCAGTACGTCACCTTCATCCTGCAAGTGATCAGCCGCTCCTTCCTCTACGGGGGCAATGCCTCCTTCCTCACCCTTGCGTAAGTGGGCTTGGGGAGGGTTACGCATAATGGGGGACTAACTGGGGCAAAAAGAAGCGTGCTGGAGGTGAGGAACTGGGAGATGAGGATGGACCTGGAGGTGGTCAGGTGAGAGAGACAGAGTCTGGGAGCAGGTGTCGGGGTGGTGCCTGGAGGTGGGGACTGGGAGGAGGGGACACATACTTGAGTCTTCACGCCATCTCTCCCCTCCGCCCGCCCGCCCCCCCCCCCAATCTATGTGGTGAGAAATCCAGTCCGCCCTCCAGGGCCCACTTCTGTTCCAACTCTCCCAGGAAAGAGCTGGAAAGAAAGCGGATGCCCTTGGCGCTCACACAAGTCCTGCTTCCTCTGATGGCGTACCCATCGCCTGGCATATAGTGATCTGTCTCTGTGTCTGTCTTTTCCTCGTGACACTCACCCCCCCACTCCCGCACCCCCAGGGCACAGCCTGGGTCTGGGTCCCTGCCGTTTTCCCAGGGCCCAGCACAGTGCCTTCTCTGTGTTCTGTGATTTGATAGTCCGGGCTGACGTGAAGAGAGAAGGGCTGTGTCAGGGTGTGGGCGGGTGAGGGCGGGCCTGGGACAGGGCAGGCGGGAGCAAGGGACGGACAAAGACTCACCCAGAGAGGCCAGGCCCCGACTTGGAGGGAGGGTCCCTGAAGCTCGCTGGAACCCCCGTGTCTCTCTCCCCAGTTTCCCCTCGGAGCACTTTGGGAAGCTCTTTGGCCTGGTGATGGCCCTGTCGGCCATCGTGTCTCTGCTACAGTTTCCCATCTTCATGCTCATCAAAGGCCCCCTTCAGAATGACCCGCTCTATGTGAGTACTGTGCTGAGGGAAGGGGAGGGCTCCCGGCCTTCCAGATTGGGGCGACTCCGTGGGGCCCCAGCAGAGGGCACCCCCAAACCTGGCAGTGCCCTGACTACTGCACAGCTTGTTAGCCTCGTTTAAAAAGTTCAGCGAAGTGTAGAACAGGAGTAGAAATCAGTCATTGGGAGAAAAAGAAAAAGAGCTGGACTTGGGAGGAGAGGAGAATTACTGGATTGCGACATCGGCGACCCTCACTTAATATCCAGGAGACATGTGTTCTGGCCGGTGCCTCCACCGACTTCCCATGTGACCTCGAGCTGGTCATTAAATGCTCCTGAGGCCTCTGTTTCTTCACCTGGGAAATGGGCCCAGTATTCCTCCGCCGTCCCGCCCCACAGGACGGAGTGAAAAACCACCGCTGACCCTTCCCCTGGGACGCCCAGTGTCAGATTGAGAAGCGGAAGAGCAACAGGGCGGGATTCTGGTCCCTTGCTGGGTGCGGGCTTCGCCTCACGCCTCCTCTCCCCGCTCCAGGTGAACGTGACGCTGGTGCTGTTCACTCTTGTGACGCTCGTCCACCCCATCCTCGTGTACCGCGAGTGCCGGCGGGCAGAGAGAACCCCCGCCAGGGCCTAGCTCGGGAGCCCTCAGTCTTCAGCCCTGCGGATGCTTTTGGACATCTGTCCTCAGCTTGGACCACTCCGTGTCCAGAATATCTTTGCCTACCCAGGCTATACTGGTATTAAGTACCCATTGTTTGTTCTAAAAAAAAAAAAGAAAGCCATATTTAGCTGCCAGCTACCTTTGCAACAGCAAGAAAAGAATCTCAGTTGCTAAGCTGATCGACATCCTACAGACCCCAAGCCAGGGCGATGGCCGGGTCTCCTCAGGGTCTCCTCATCCAGAGCAGGACGCGCATGGCCTTGGCACATTTGGCCCCAGGGGAAGCGATGTGTGTCACCTGCTTTTCTAGGCCTGTTTGGGCCTGACGCCCTTCCGTGCCTGGCTCCGTGCTGCCGGGTGATTTTCCGGGTGCAGAGTGAGGTTGTCACTGGGTGCCACCCAACATCTAGAGGTGGCACCCGGTTCACCCCCACAGGCGCACAGCCTTGCGGACAGAATGGCGATGCGCCTCGGGGTGAGAGAGGAGCGGACGGGCGGGGGCGGGGTCCCCTGGGCCTGAGTCCCGGCTCTGCCGCTGACGCGGGGTGACCTTTGGTTTGACCCTTCTCTGGTCCCAGCATCGGCTTTCCCATCTGTAAAACGAGAGGCTTCTGGAGTTGGAGGTTCTTTCTGGGGCTAAGGTTCTAGAAGGTTTTAAGAACAGCGATGAGAGTCAGGCCACTCTAAGGGCCTTGGGAACCAGCTGGCCTGCTTGACCGAAGGATTTCTGATGAAGCCTTTTGGACATGTTTTCATCTTTGAGAAGGGGAATGATTATTTACTTTGGGTATTATTATATACAATTTTTCTCTGGGGGATAATTTTGTAGATAAATAAAGCATCCTTGCCTAAGGCAACTACGGCTCTGCCTCCGCAAGCTTTGGGGCTGTCCTGTGAAACGTGCGAGCTTGCCTGTGTGTTCCTGCCCCAGCCTGGGGTGTGGCCTCCGGGATGCAGGTGGCAGATTCTGGCTGCAGTGTCCTAGTGTGGCAGCTGGACCCAGAGGTGGGGCAGGAGCCTTGAGACTGAGATGTGCCTGCCTGGTCCTGGGATGGAGGCTTGACCTAGGACCCCCAACCCCCCAATCTCTTCCTTTGCTTCCTCTTCCTCCCCCCCAAACCTCAACACTCCACACCCCAAGCCGGAAGCACTAGGTGGAGTCAGAAGGTCTGGGTGTGAGGCTCACTTCTGCCACTCAGCAGCCTGGCAAGTCCCTTCACGACTCTGAACCCTAATTTCCTTATCTGCAAAGTGCAGTTCATGTCTAGCCCTGAGGGCATTTGTGAGAAGTTAAGGTAATTGCACTGCCTAGGACAGAGGTGGGACCATGGAAGCCTGTGTGCCTTTATTTACTTATGACCAGAGAGGAGAAGGTAGCCAGGAGCAGGAAGGTGAGGGACCAGGAGAGAGAGAGATGAGAGTGGGCTGATGGGAGAATCTGAGACACATTAGATGTTCCATTCAGCTTAGCCAGGAGAAGGACCGGGAGAGGACAGTGAAGGGGAGGGGGCTGGCAGGCACATCCAGTCATTTATTCACTCGACATGTTTACTGAGCCCCTACAATAGGTCAGGGAGGTCCTAGCTGCTAGGGATATGGAGATGCTCAAGGGGTGGAGCCAGCTCTTCTCTCAACTGCTGAAGGGTGATTTCCAGGGGCTTAGGACACCAGAGTGTTAATGGATAACTTTCATTTTACCTTTCTCAAAAACTTTCAATGGCTCCCTGCTGCCCAGGGGGAAAAAAACCTAGATTCCAGCCTGGCGTTCAAGGCTCTCCGCAGTGCGATTCCAACCCCTCTCCTGACCTCTCACCTCCCACCTCCAGAGAGACAGGGCTCATCCCCTGTGGACCTGGACTCCTGGTCTCTGACCCCGGGGAACTCGCCCATCTCTGCCAGGAAACCTGCCTGGTCCACTGGAGCCTGCTCAAAATGCCATCTCCTCTCCAGGTCTTTTCTGGACTTTCCAGCAGCCCTGAGTTCCTGGCACTTGGTCACATTCTTCCTGGTGACTGGAACCTGTGTCATAGTGCGACGACCTCTCCTAACCTGGACAGTGAGCTCCAGAAGGTCTCATCAGCTCAGTGACTAATGCATGCTTGCCACCACGTGGCACCGGTTGGCTCGTTAAATGACAGTCGCTGAGTGAGTGGATTCTTTCTCATTCTGGCCTCAGAGCCTCCTAGAAGGAGAGAGCGGTGTGGAGTAGTGGGAAGAGCATGGACCGGAGGGGGGGCCAGGCCAACCCCTTCTTCACCCCAGCTCCATCAGAAATGTGACCTTGGATGGGCCACTTCACCTCTACGTCTCAGTTTATCAATAATGATGGGAGAAACAGACCTACCTCCCTGGACTATTGTAATGATTAGAGATGAGGTCAAGTGCCTACGCATGGTAGGTACTCCATAGGTCACGGCTATCATTACGGCTAATATATTAAATTCAAGAAGATGCCAAATGTCCACCAACTGGTGAACGGATAAATAACATGTAGGTCCATACAATGGAATATTATTCAGCAATGTGAAGGACTGGAGAACTGATAGAGGCCATGACATGGATGAACCCTGAGAACTTTATGCTAAGTGAAAGCAACCAGTCACAAGAGACCACATACAGTACGATGCCATTCAGATCCGAAACCTCCAGGACAGGCAAATCTCTAGAGGCAGAGAGCAGATTAGGGGTTGTCTATGGTTGGGGGAATGAGGTAGGGACAGCTCATAGGGAGGGGGTTCCTTTTTAAAGTGATGAAAATTTTCTAAAATTGATAGTGGTTATACGACTCTGAAATATAGAAAAAACCATTGAAATGAACACTTTAAATGGGCGAATTGTATAGTATGTGAATTATATCTCAATAAAGATGTTATTAAAAAAAAAAGTGCCTGGGTTTCTCAGGAAGCACAGAGAACAGTCATGTCCAGAGAGTGTCGCAGATGGCTTCTGGGGAAGACGAGCGAGCGGGGGAAGCAGCCCCCGTGCACAGCCTCCTGCTTCGGTCCAGGGCCGCCTCCT
>NW_006431910.1:432191-439564 GCF_000325575.1 Pteropus alecto | reverse complement strand
CTCTTTCAAACGAGAAAGAAGCAACCCAGGGGTTTCACAAGTTTTGATTCAGCAACAGGCGCCCAGTGCAACCCTTCTCTCGCCTACCAGCCTCGGGACAGAGGGTCTGGAGGCGAAGGCGAACCTGTACCGTCCCCGGGCTGTGAGCCGGGAGGGGACTTCCAGGGGCACAGGACCCTTGATGAGGAAGCGAGCACCTGCCGCTGAGAACAGCCGGCAGCACGCAAAAGTCAGCATCTTTGTGTGTCCGTCTCCGTTCATCAGCCCCCTTTTTCAGAGGAGGCAGGTCCGTCACAGCCGAGCTCACCTGTCTAACGCGTTGTGGGACCCGTATGTAAACTCACACTTGTCTGACTCCTCGGGTCACGTTCACTGTAGACGTCGCCTTTTCTCGACACTCATTCTCATGCAGGAAACACATGATGGTTGTAAAACAGATCAGAACATAACGGGCTGCACGAAAAGGCCTCATCGCTCACCCCAGCACGCGGGAGCAGCCGCGGTCGTCACGTTGGCATGGTCCCTCCGCACCGTGCGCTTGTGCGTGGGATCATGGAAATGGTCTCGTGAGCTCTTCTTTACGTCATCAAACACGCGATTGTAAACCGCTGCTTACACCCCCATCTCCTGGCCAGGGCCACACCTCATCGATCCCCCACCACTCATCTTGGGGTCCCCCTCACACACATCTTGGGATGCTGTGCCCCGCCCCGCCACGCGCTTGCTGTTCCTTCTCTCCTGCCTGAGCTGGAGGTCTCAGATGACAGCGAGCCGTCAGGGCAGCCGAGGGCAGCAGATTGGAGAATATGAAGTAATCATAGGACCTGGGGTGGGGCAGATGTTGCAAAAGAGACACTTTAGAAGTTTCTAGGGAATGATGACACATCCATTAATCATCCTCACTTAACCTATTCTTTAGCCAGAGGTGTTGGCTGCTGGCCTCCTGGGGGCGGTGGACACTGGCCCCCAAATTGGAAGCTTAGGACAAGGACTCAGTGGTTATTCCTAGAGCTCCTTTCCCAGCCAGGCCCTCAGGGGATATAACATTTTTCTGGGAAGGACACTTCCTGCAGGTTTCAAAGCACAAGCTCTGGTCCTTTGCTTGGTCAGGAGTCCCCAAGTGGGACATTTTTGGTGGCCCCTGGGCCCACCACAGGTCACAGCCCACAGCCAGGTGGACTCACCGGCAGGCAGGGTGAGCAACACAGGACATGGCCTGTGGCTGCACCAGCCCGGATGCCAGTGGTCGAATTATTTGTTCTCTAACTGCAAATGTCTGCTCTTAGGTCCCTCAGTGGTCCATTTCCTGGGTCCAGAGTTACCTCGCAGGCCTGAAGGTGGACTCGCAAAGCAGGTGCCTGGGAAAGGCTCTGGGCTTTGCAGGCACCGACCAGGTGAGCACAGCCTCAGTCTCCTCACCTGTAATGGAGATAAGTACCATCGGGGCTTATGAGAAAGACTATGGAGAACTTTCGAGACTGAAAGGTGGGGGCAGCATGGGCTCTGCCATCAGACTGTTCAAGACCAACTCCCAGCTCTTCCTCACGCAGGCTCTGGGACTTAGATTTGAGGTCTCCGTTTCTTCATCTGCAAAATGGGGTAACGATAGGACTACGTCGTGGAGCTGTAAGGGTTAGGCGAATTAATGAACGTAAAGCACCTCCCACGTGACACAGATCCCACCTGACAGGCAGCAGGCTGCTGTGCATGCAGGTGGCTACTGATGTTATCAGTAGCAGCTGCTATTCTTGCCTGGGTGAGGAGAGCAGAGCTGAGATGCGCCCACATTTCACAGCCAGTGGGGTCTGGAATGTCACTGCCTTTGGTCCAGAACAGAAACCACCCTGCAAGCATTTGCCCAAGCTTGTTCCTGCCTAACAAAGCAACACAGATTCTCTTGTATTGTTTAGAATGGGAAAACGTCAAAGGCAAAATTACCCAATGTCGTTCGCCAAAGTCAGTGAACAATATCAATCTTCATAGTCGATTTTTGTGCTGCTCTTTGTTTCTCCGGCAGTCAGTGCAGACATCCATGAGCACAGGCATGTCAATCACCAGGGCTGGGGCCATGTGTTCCTTTCAGAGCCAGGGGCTCTCGCCCACAGAGAGCTGCGGTGCCTCTATCCTCACTTCGAGCTGTGTGTCCTTGAACGAGTCTAGCCTCTAAGTGCCTTTGCTCCCCCATCCAAAATGGGGGTTAGAGTGCCTCCTCGGAGGGCAGCGAGGATAAATAAGTCTCCACACGAAAAGCCCTTGGTCCTGGCACATTGTAGGTCCTTGATTAATGATAGCTGTTAATATTTATTATCAACCCTGTGAGGCCGTCATCCTTGAATGAACTCAGAGGTGGGCAAACGGAGACTGGGAGAGGAGATGCCTGCCAGGGTAGGCCGGCTCACGAGTGACAGGGCCAGGCATGATGCCAGGATCCTTTTAATTCGGAGAAGCGTGTTCTTCGCGCTTCGCATGTCATCCCCCGCCCCACTAACTTCCAGGGTCACGTTAGAGAATGAACTTGAGCGCCCTGTGCCATTTATTCACCACCCCAGAGGAGTGAAGTGTGGAGGGTAGGAATGCAGGCTCTGGTCTCAAACCCTGGCTTCGACGCTCACCTGGCAAGTAACTTCACCATGCCGAGACTCAGTCTTTTTGCCTGTCCTGTACGGATATCAATGGTACTGGCCTCACAGAGTCCTTCAGGAGATTGAATGATACGGAACACTAAAAACACTTGCCGCATAGAAAGTGCTTCTCAAATATTAGCTGCCGCTGTTGTTATCGTTATGAAAATCCCTGCCTAAGATCTCATTTCGGGGTGGATCTGCCCAGCTCGATCTTAAAGAAGACGTGTTTTCGTCTGTCATTCATTCACTTACTGGGCAAACAGGGTTTGAGCCCCTCCTGTGTTTCCAGAGTGTTGTTTTTGTAACCGTTAAGATTCCTTTTCCAGGACAAGATGACCTAGGGAGGGAGGACAGTGGGGAGGCAAGACAAACTCCCCCTAACCCTTGGGTTGGTCTTGGGGCACAGAACTCCAACCCAGCTCGAGATGAGAGAGTCCCTGTCGGAGGAGGCGACGAAGGAAGTCGTTCCAACCCTCTCTCCACTAAAGAGGTGAGCAGGAAGTCAGGAGTCAGTGCCCGAGGCCCTTTTCCTCTGGGACTCTTCAAATTCAGAGAATTACAGACGGGACTGGGGCGTTCGAGGCAGATCGAGAACTTGAATTTTTTTGAGCGTGTCCCAGATAGGAGAAGTTACTTGCTCCAGGTTGCACAGCAAGTTGAGAAAGAGATAGAAATCAAACTGAGGCGCAGCGTAACTGCCGTTGCTTGGCCGTCTGTTGATTTCAGAGAGGTGGAATTCTGAAATGCTCTTGGGGGTTCGGCCCTGTGCTGCATGCTGCAGAGGAGGGTGCAGCTGAAGTCCAGCTTTCGCTCCTTGCCCTCCTGCACCTTCTATCCTGACATGGGGGCATGACTTCCCTTTAATCAGATATGTATGATATAAAGAATATGATCCATTTACTAAGCATTTGCTAGGTGCCAGGTTATCTTGCCCTCCTGCACCTTCTATCCTGACATGGGGGGCATGACTTCCCTTTAATCAGATATGTCTGATAAAGAATATGATCCAGTTACTAAGCATTTGCTAGGTGCCAGGTTCTGTGCTAAGTGGTGGGGGGACTTTGTCTGGTTCCTCATACAGCTTCTGTTGGGGCACTGATGTCGAGAAAGAGGCACGAGAAGGACTCCTGGGCTCCTGGGCATGGTCTGGATCTCGATCTCAGCAGCTACGTGGACGCAGCCACAAGAAAAGGTTAAACGTTAATGAGATAATAGGACTGGCCTGACATCCCCAAATCGAGGCTCGTGTGTGTTGTCTCTCCTCTCGAACGAGATGCTGACTAAGCCCTGTGAAGCCACGCTCGGGAGCCCGGGGGTCCTCACGCAGAGCAGAAGCACCATCGACGGTGCTTATTTGCTTATGAGGGTCGCAGGTCCAGTCCTGGTCCTGGTTTCTCAGCAAGTCCACCCCCCCGCCCCGCGTGCCAGGCGCTGTTCCGAGAGCATGGCTGGGGTTGCTCTCGTTAGAGGTAGACGCTGTCATCAGCTTCAGTTTACAGATGAGAAAACGGAGGCACGGAGGGGCCGACTCGGGGACTTGTCTTTTCACTACGCATCACACCACCTGCCTCTTGAGATGGCGAGACATACCCTCTGCAGGGTGTGGGGCTGGACTGACTCTTGAGACAAGAGGCAGAGTTTGAAACCCCTATGGACATAAAGGCAAACAGTAAGCCAGAGACTTGGGAGTTTCCCAGATGCTGAAGACATTGGCGCTCGTTGGCTAGACTGGCCGGGGGTAACACATTCAAGCGCATTAAGGATGCAAGGACATAGGAGTCGGACTAGGGTCAGATTTACCACGTCTCACTAGGCATATGAACTTGGTCAAGTCATTTGTCCTCTCTGAGCTTCCGTAGTAGATACATAGACTAGAGATGACAATACCTAATGTGTAGGATGATTATAAAGACTGAGTAAGTGGGATAACGGATGTAAGAGCCTCAGCGAAGCACAGTGTTTGGTCTGCGGTAGACCTTCCAAAACGTTATTTCCACTTTTAAATAAGACCTTACTGTGGTCATTGCAGCCATTGGAATATCTTTGCCTGGGCTTTGAAAACAGGGTCAACGTGGGGAGGAAGCAGGCTGCAGAGAAGGGCGGTCAGTGCCAGGAGGCAGAGGGAAGGCAGCTTGGGGTGGATGAGGAGCTGGGAGACCTAGGTGGAGGTCTACCTCTGACTTGCTGCGTGATCTCGGGCAACTTGTTTAAGTGCCCTGAGATGCCGTTTCTCCATCCGTAAAACAGGGCTGTTCAAATGAAACGGCATGGAACGCTTCTTGTGCTGCTGGCTCCTGAGAACAGCTCACCTTATTGGTCATCCCAACCACTGAGCGACAGGATGCCTCTGACCTGGGCCCCAGGATGGGGGAGATTGATGGGAAGGGGGTCTAGCCTTCATCCTTCCCCTGTAAAGAAGGTCTCAAACTTGAAATCTGAGACCAGGTGTTTGGGCCTTGGGATTGGCCAATCCCTCCCCACCCCAAGTCAGTTAGATAAGCTGAGGGTCCAGTCTGTTGAGCCAGAGAGATAACGGCCAAGACCGTTACTCCGTACTCGGGCCTAGAAGTGACCTCTCAGTGACTTCTCTTTTTGTAGGTTCCCCTGGGAGAAAAGAGGAAGAAAAGGAATCCAAGTCTTTTCACTCTCTGGGCTACCTGTCCCCAGTGCCCTGAACACTGGATGGTTGGGTTGGAGTCCGAGGAACAAACGTGCACTGCCCAGCAAGGATGTCACTGAGCCGAGTCACCTACTCTGACAAGTCCGCTCTGTTCTTGGCGGTGCTACCCCACAAAGCCGGGTCTCAGCACCTGCTGGTCTGTCTTTGGATTGCAATAAATTTGGCCAGAGCTTGGTTGGTTAAAGTTGTCAATCTTTTGTTCATCATGGATTATTGTTTTTATTTTTTTGCATTTATTTTGATTTTAAAGAAAGGTTGCATTAGAATATTATTTATCTTGACTCCTGAATGCTTTAGTGCCACCTTCACTCCCTGCTCGTCCCGACGTGGGTGATGGACGAAAGAGGGTGGAAGATGGGGAATGAGGAGGGAGGAGGAGGGTGGCCTGCAGAGTGACGGAATCATTCCGCATGAAGCTTTCCATTCCAGCTGTTGCTCCCTTGCCAGAAGATATGTCTTGAGATCGGACTAAATGGCATACCCTAGATCAAGGATCCTCAGCTGGGGCAACTGTGCTCCCCAGAGGGCATTTGGAAATGTGTGGAGACATTTTTGAATGGTCTCTGGGGGACAATGAGGTTGACTGGGGGAGGCCCTACTGACCGGGAGTAAGGAAGCTGCTAAACTGTCTGCAACGCACAGGTCGCTCGCCCTCCCAACCCCCAACGAAGAATTATTCGGTTCTAAAGAGTAACAGGGCGCACGCTGAGAGCCTTGATCTAGAAGAAGGAGCTTACGTTTTTCACACATTAAAGATGAGAAAAAGAGGAAGAGGGGGAAGAAAAATGAGAGAGAGGAATGAGAGAGAGGAGGCAGAGGGAGGGAGGGAGGGAGGGGGAAGGGCGAAGGGGCAGGGTGGGGAGGGGGAGAGAGAGAGAATAAGTAGGTTTTGGAGACAAAAAGACTCAGAAATCCCAGCTCCCCCACTTCTTGTGCAATCTCCACAAGTGGCTTTCCCTTTCTCGGTCTCATTTTTCATGCCCGTGAAGTGGGGGGAATCATACATTCTCATGGGAATGAGGCGAAGCTGAGGATTCAGAGACGGGGTGTGTATACAGGGCCTGGTCTAGAGAAGTGCTCAGCAGAAGCCGAGGCTCCCTTTGCCTTCTCCCTCCTCCCCGGGGGGCCTCCCAGCTCCCTGAGACCCTCCACTTCCTTTGCTGGGACATTGACCAGAGGAAGGCAGCTCCTGGGGTTAAGGGATATTGCTCAGACCAGGGCACTTTAGGGGCTGATAGTAAGAGACTTTCGTACTCGAGCTGACACCCCTCTTTTTCCCGATTTTGCACCAGAGGAAGGCAGCTCCTGGGGTTAAGGGATATTGTTCAGACCGGGGCACTTTAGGGGCTGATAGTAAGCATGTGTGGACAGTAGACCTCTGGGACTTCTCCAGCACTCCAGGTGTTCGGGCATCGCAGGTGGCAGTAGGCCCCAGGAGGCAGGTCCCTAAAGTCCCAGCAGAGAGCAGGGCTCAGGAATGAGAGGGCTGAGCAAACCTTTGTTAGCTCCACTGCCCAGCACCGCAGCCTGGGGCAATCATTCTTGCCTCTTCCCACTTCCCCAAAAATCCCAATATAAGAGCTGCCCCTAGGGCCCAGCAGCCAGAGACCCAGAGACCTCAGACTTTCAGGAGGTGAGTGCTGCCCCCTCTTCTTTGCTGCCCAGGGGAAGGGGTCCAGGGCCTGGGGGGAAGCAGGACCCTATATATGGCACACAGCTCGGAGTCCTGTCCCTGAGACCCCGTGGCCACTGTCCTTCCCCCACCTTCCCTAGTGTGAGTGAAATCCACCCTGACCCTGAGCGGACCTGCCCCTGCAGTGTCAAGGGTCTGAGCTAAAAGCCATCCCGGGGAGCTTTCAGGAAAAAGAGACTTTCGTACTCGAGCTGACACCCCTCTGTCTTTTTCCCGATTCTGCAGCTCAGGGTCCCGTTCACCAGGGGAGAAGGGAGTCCTCTAGTTTGTCCTTTTGATCGACTAGGTAAACAACTATTGTATCTCTGTTATGTGACAGGCGCCGCGCAGACACACAGGACGTCCTCACGTGGGGAAAGCG
Organism: Pteropus alecto; assembly: GCF_000325575.1. NCBI lineage: Eukaryota > Metazoa > Chordata > Mammalia > Chiroptera > Pteropodidae > Pteropus > Pteropus alecto. Next base: position 432,206 of record NW_006431910.1, on the reverse strand, counting down.
GAGCTGCATCTCTGT
>NW_006431910.1:424954-432118 GCF_000325575.1 Pteropus alecto | reverse complement strand
GAGTTCTCTCCTCCCCTCGCCCAGCTTTACCTTGTTCCCTTTTTGCTGCGGCCTTTTTCGGCTCCCACGGGGCCAGGGTCTCAGCCTCCCAGCTAATCCAGCTCAGCTCCGACAAGACTGTCTCCTGGATTCTGACCTGAACATTCCGTTGGGTAGGGCTTCTTCACAAGGAAAGACCACCCACCTGTGCAGACGAGGGGCTTCTCAGAGGAGCTTCTCCCCACCCCTAGAACACACACAGGGCGTGTCAGCTAGCATCGGGTTCTCATCCATTGGTGTGACTTTTCACCTCACCCCAAACCAAGGATATCCTTCCAGTCCTGGCTGGGGTGGGGCCATCAGATCTCTCCTTGGTCCTGGAAGAAGGGAGAACCTAACCTGATGGCAGGTTACCTCTTCCTCCCAGAGATCGATGCCCCTCAACTGGACACCCGAGAGACACAGCCAGACCTGAGCCAGGGCCTGGAAGGTTCAGGGGAGCAACAGGGAGAGTTGGCCCTGACCGAGAATGTGATTCAGTCAGAGGGAGTGGAGGTCGAGGCTTTTGGCTGTCAAAAAGACTTTGAGGAGGAGGAGGCCGTGGAGTCGGACCCAGGTGCCCTAGACGAGGACTTGCAGTGCCCCAGGGAAGAAGACACGGTTAAAATGTCGGGCGGTCCCGAGTGCAAGACCTGCCGGTACCTGTTGGTGCGGCACCCCAGGAAGTTTAGAAACGCTCAGGTAAGTGGCAGGGAGGCTACTGCCGAGGGAGGACTGGGGGGAGGAGAGGAGCGTGGACTCAACCTTCTATTCCCTATACATTTAGGCGACTGTTTCTCAAAGCCTAGTGCGCATCGGAATCTCCTAGAGGTCTTATTAAAACCTAGATTTCTGGTTTAGCAAATCTGGGTAGAGAGGGGGTGGCGGTAGCTTAGAGTTTGCATGTGTAAGAAATCACCAGGGGATGATAACGTTATTTGGTCTGGAGACAGCACTTTGAGAATCACTGATGTGGACAAAAGGCTTTTGGTTAAATCCTCTGTTAAATCCTGGTTCCGCCTGTGTTACCTGGGTAAGTCGATTCACCTTCAGAGCTTCAGCATCTTCATTTATAAAATGGAGATATATAGTACCTGCCTCTTAGGGTTGTGGTGAGGATTAAATGAGATAACAACACAGAAAGTATTCGGAATAGTCTCCGGGTCATTGTAAACTCTCAACAAATGGTGGCTATGATTATTCGGAGCATTATTATTGTTTCCTGCAAGAAGTTCCTGATGACAGATAAAGGAGCAAGAGATAGGACTGACAGGGCCAAGTCGATCCCTGATTTCCGGCCTGACGAGGGGTAGGTGAGGGCTCTGCTGGAGACGCAGGGACCTGAGAAAGAACAGTGAATTCTCTACTCCACCTCTTCTTCCCTGCGCAGACAACCTGCAGGAGATGCTACAGAGGCAACCTGGTCTCCATCCACAACTTCAGCATCAACAGTTACATCCAGAGATTGATCAGTTTTCTCAATCAACCCCAGGTCTGGATTGGAGGCTGGGTAAGTGACGGGCCAACTCCCAGGTACAGGGAGAGGTCTCTCCGATGGCCTCGATTGCCTCGAGGGAGCACCTGCTGGTATTAACCTCCCTCCAGCAGTTGCGGGGGGTGATGGAGCTTGGCTCGTGCTGGCTCCGCAGAACGCATGGCTGTGTGCGTCTCTTCCCAACTCCACGTTCAGTGACCTCATGCTGGTAGCGTGCAGTCTACCACCAGCGGATGTATTTACACCAAGGAAATCGGCAGTTGTTACAAATCAGGGTTCCTCCCGCCCTCTGCCTTCTTGCTGTCCCCCAGAGCTGGTTGTTGAACTTTTACCAGCACACCGCTGCAGTCACGAGATAGGTTCTGTGTCCAGCTTGGTCACTTGCCTCGCTGAATGCCTGTGGCTTCCTTGGAGCTTCAGTTTCCTCAGGTACAAAATGGGGTCCTTCTCTCACAGTGGCTCTGGGATTGTGGCTGAATCCAGGCCATTATATTTGCTACTCAAGTGTGGTCCATGGACCAAGCAGTGTCAGCAACACCTGGGAGTTGGTTAGAAATGCACGATCTTGGGCCACGACAGAGATCTCCTGAATCAGAATCTGCATTTAAACAAGATCCCCGGATTCGTGCGCACAGAAAAGTTTGAGAAGCCTATTCTGTGTGATGGCTGGAGTGACGGTTGCTCTTTTCCTGTCATTGCCTGAAAACGCGTGGGGATGGATGGGTCTCAAGGGTATCTGGCTCCAAGCTGGGTGGGCAGTGTCCAGAAAGAAATACTGGGTTGGTTGGCATTCTTTGGTGGCCCTGAATCCGTGTTTCCTGGACCTCTGCCCTCTGACCTGGCCTATCCCTTTTTCAGTTCCAGTGCGGGAGGGCATACTGGACTGATGGGACCTGCTGGAATTTTGGAGTATGGGCCCCAGGACAGCCCCAGAATGGGGGAGGCCATTGTGTGGCCCTATGCACCAGAGGTGAGGGGGCTGCACGGGGAAGTGGGAAGGGGCGGCAATGTAGACTCTCACATACTGCCCTCCTGGGCTGCATGAACACACCTCCCCAAACTCACACCACCCGCCCCCCCAAATGGAGACTCAACGTCCCATCTGCGAGGAGGGCTGAGATGTAGGGTGAGGGTGTGCCCAGTGTGGGGGCTGGGTGGGGGCTCTCTATCCTCACAGACTAGGCTCGGGGCCTGGGGGGCCCCTTCCCTTCCTCTGCTATGAAGAAGTAATTGATGTGACAGGTGAGAGTAACAGATGTGACTGTAAGGTGTGGATGAGGGGCCAGGGAAAGGTGTGGGAAATAGGAATGGCTGACAAAAAAACCTCACCAGCTTGGAACAGCATGGGTGCCAGATGTGGAGGAGCTTAGTGCAGTGGCTAGGACCATATGTGCTGGAGTAAGACTGCCACCATGCGCATCCCAGCTCGGCCACTTGCCAGCTGAGACACAGGCAAGTGGTCACCCTGCCCAGCCTCAGTTTCCTCACCTGGGACTCAGGTGAGATGACAGCACCCCTCTCTGGGAGTCATTGCGAGGATTAACCTCGAGTCCCTACAAAGCGTTTAGCACACTGCCTCGCTGGGGCGAAAAGCTCAGTCACATGAGCAAATGGCGGACAGCCCATGACAACTGGTGACAGGCGGAGAAGATGCACGAGGTGCCTGAGGGGGGGAAGGGGGGGCACAGGCCACACGCAGACCGGTGGCTGACATCACTCTGTTCTCCACTGCTAGCGGGTTACTGGCAACGAATCTCATGCCACAGGCAGCTGCCCTTCGTCTGCTCCTTCTAAGCCAGTGCCACGGACACCCCGCCTTGTCGCCGCTTCCGCCCACCTCCTCCTGGCTGCCCCTGACCCACCCTGGGCGCTGGGCTCCTCTTGCAAGCCCCTTCTGGTCATAAAGACAGACTTCCCACTGCAGTGCTGCCTCTTGTGTCTTCGTTGCTCACTTTGGACGACTCCCCCGGGTTGGAAAGCCCTGGAAGCGCTCACTCCCCGGGGGGCCACGCCCATCTGGGGGCGGAGCACCGACCAGGTGTCCTCCCAGGATGCTTGTTAGTCCTGGTGTGTGTGTGTGTGTGTGTGTGTGTGTGTGTGTGTGTGTGTGTATGTGTGTGTGTTGCTCCTCCCCCTTGGGGGTAAACCTCATTTGGTGGGGCGTGGACACCTGGCCCCCTTGCTTCATTTGGATTCAGTACTGGGGTGTGGGATGGGGTGGGTGTGGGGCCTCTTTCCAAAACGGAGGTGATGTCACTGATTGAAGAATCGGAGCGGAGGGGTGTTAAAAACAAAATCCAACTGAGTCAACTTAAAGGTCAAATTGGCTTTTTCAACAATGCCTGAATCAGGCAATGTCCTTTCCAGCAAACACGGAGGAGCTGTGGAAATGGAGGCTTTTACAGGCAGAGTGGGGCGGGAAAAAAAGTTTCAAGCAAAAGTGGGTTGTTTCAGGTGAGGTCACCTGCCTTTGGTGGATGGAAGGGGTCTATCCAGAGGATTACCTGTTAGCAGGTAACTACAGATTGACTGGTTAAAGGGGATATTCCTGGGAGAGGCCAAAACTACAATGAGGTGAGGTGTTAAGGCTTGGTTTGGGTGGGCTTAGCACAAGCGACTCCATTTGGGGCCTTTGTTTCTTTTCTTTAACAGTAACGAGGTCCCACCCGGGGTCACCGCACACGGGAGGGCAGAGAGTCTCGTCTGGGCACAGCCTGCTCCTCTAAGCCCCGTGTGCTTTTGGCCTCTGGTACTGGCCTTTATTTTCCATTCTTCCAGCCACCTGCGGTTGAGTTCAAAGACCTCAACTTCTTCTGAGTTGTGTCCCTCACTCCATTCCCAGGAAGGTGGCTGTCCCTTCCCAATCCTTCTCCATCTCCCCAATCCCCAGCCTGTCTACCTCCCTGGGTGGGGCTACCTTCTCAAGAGGGAGCGACCTCTCACAAGGACAGCCTCGGGGGCCCAAGCCAGAGCATCTGGGAGCAGTTAGGCTCCCATCCCAGTTCCACAGCCCCCAGCCTCTGCTTCTCTCCTTCACTCCACTTTCTCAGACCCTGGGGACATTGGAAGAGGACACTGTTCCTGCTGTGTTCCAGGTGGGGTGCTGAGGTCCAGGAAGGATCTGGAGATCTGAAGTCTCAGGAAGCTCTACCTGAGACTGGGTATTCAGAGGACAGAGAGCCCTGAGTTGTAGGAGACAGACAGATATACTTCTTGGGGTGCAGTTCCACATGGGGCACGGGGAGAATGTACAAGTATTTCCGTGGGTGCACATGTGCATGTGTGTATATGTATCATGATGTGTATATGAGTCAGTCTGTTCACACATGTATATCTGCATATATGTGACTCTGCGTATGTAAATGTGCACAAATCTGTGTGTCAGTGTATTTGTGTGTTGTTTGAGTGTGTGTACATTATATATATCTCTGAGTATTTATGGATGGGTCTGTATGTCTGTACACCTGTGAATGTGTATGTTGTGTAGCTTTGCATCTTTATACACCTGAATCTCTACGTTCATGCATGTGTGTGAACCTGTGTGTCTTTGGCTAGTATGTTTGGGAGTGTGTATACATACCAGTATGTATCTGAGAACATCTGTGTACGTGTCTACATTCGCGTGTGTACATGTGTGTGTATCTGTATAGGCATCTGATGGGATGTAGAGTTTCAGGAACAAAAAAAAGGACCAGATGTGCTTTGTTTCTAAAGGTACCAGAGCACCCCAGGGGAAGTGGGTGGGGAAGCAGCAGAAGGGATGGGTCTCTTGAACATAAGCAGTCCTCGGTCAACAGGGTAATGGCCTTGGCCTTGCTCGGAGCCTCACCAATGCTGGACCCCAGGGGTTGCGTCTAGGTGAAGAGGGGTCTGTCCATCTGCCTTGGATGGAGATTGGGTCAATAAGTTCCTAATCACAGCATGTCAGTCTTCCCAAGAACATGGAAGAGGAGCTGCCTGGGGGTTGCCCCCCGCCCCCAAATCCTTGCATTGGGTACTGCCACAGCTAATTCTTGGTGGCCTGCTTCTAAAACAACAGTGGGACCTGGCAGTGGGGGGTGCGAAGCATAAGCAGTAAGGGAAGCTCTGCATAGGTTGCTCTGGGACTGGTATTTTGGCTGAATGACAAGCCCCCTTTTATCAGCCTCCACTTATCACCTTGATGGGAAACGGGCTCTATCCAAGCCCAGTAGCCTAATATCCTGCCAGCCAAGACCAGAGGTGGAGAGAGTGAGGGAAGAGGAGCGGGACTCAGACCCCTTCATCTGAAGCTTGCTTGAGGCAGGCCAGGGCAGGTAAGGTGTCCGTCCCTCAAACATCCAGTCTTGCCTGTTATTGGGTCTCAACTTTAACCATTATATAGTCATTCCTTCGGCTATTTCAGGCCTTTTAGTCTTAGCGCTTGATTAAAAAGCAAATACTCAAGAGGAGAAACTCCAGAGTGTGTTATCTATTAATACCTCTGAGAGATTGATTGGTAACTTGCCGAGAACAAGATTTTGTGAGAAGGAACACAGAGGGAAGGCTGCGTGGAGCTGTAGGTGGGCATGGGTGAAGGGCTGTGGAGCAGAACAGCCATCAAAAAGGAGATACCGAAGCAGAGAGCACCATGTTTACTGCTTTCTCTTCCTGGGGATCCAGGAAGGCTCTATTTCCTGGTACTCCTTGAAGTTAGGCTCTGCAGCACGTTACTGAGTCTGGCCTTTGGCAGGTGGTTGGGAGCGAGGTAAGCCATTTTCAGGCCTGGCCTTTAATAACCCTTATGATCCTCCTGCTCTCACAGTGATCTGAGAGTCCACATGCCTCTGACGGCATATCTGCCAGAGGGAAGGGGCCGTCTGCTCTGCTTCGTCATATTAAACCTTGATATTTTGCAGTTTATTTGTTACTCCAGCAAAACCTGGTTTTAGCCTAACTAACACGTAGAGAAAAGAAGGTGCCAACAAATTTTCAAATTTTTTTTCCCAGACAGATGTAGCATGGAAGTCAGGTCCCAAACTCCCGAGACATAAAGCTCTGGTTTCAAGTGCCAGTTTTACCATTTCAGTTTCTTAAACGTGCTCAGCCTCAGTTCCTTCTTGAGATGAGGGTTGAATTAGACAAGGCCAGGGCTGCATTCAGCCCATTGCTTGGACATGGCGCGTCATCACTGAATGTTAGCTTTTATGCTGAGTAATTAAAGAAGCGACAGTGTTCAGAATGAGCATGGGTTCCAGTTCCAATTTCCATGTATTATAAGATTTTTTTTTTTTCTATCAAATAGGATTAATAACAGACCAAAGCAACCGCACCAGGCTTGGTGTGTGATTATGTTGGTGGCAGTGCTGAGCACACCGAGAGACAGCAGAGACAAGTTAGCCGTTGTCATTACTGCTGATATAACCCTACGTCCGGCACACAGAGGCTGTGACTTAGTTCAGCTGTGGGGAGGACAAGTTCACACTCACGAGTCAGATTCACACTCACGAGTTCACACACTTGCTGGCAGGCTCAAGAGCTACTGATGGACCTGCAAGAGGACCACCCTAGTCAGGACGAAAGGGACTGGGGAGGGGCCCCTCCCTCCAGGACACTGGATCTCCTCCTCAGAGAATACTCCCGTGACCTCAGCCTCTCAGCCCAGCCTCCTGAAGGCTGGATTGGGTGGGGGG
>NW_006431910.1:410006-424924 GCF_000325575.1 Pteropus alecto | reverse complement strand
AGGAGAACGCAGTGCTGCTTTCACTGAAGTCTCTGCTGGTCAGGTCTCCAGACACTGCCCGATTCCCTCCCAAGACCACCCCTCAGGAGGCGTTATCCCAGTTCTGAGGATGCAGCTGGGGGTGAGGCAGAGTGGAGGAGGGAGGATGGGCCTTGTATGGGGGACTCTTACTCCTTCTCCCCTGGGATAGGGGTGTCACTGGGGTTGGGTCTTTGCAAGTGCCCACTGCTTGATCCTCTCAAACCACGCACAAAGCAGCCCCCACCCCATCTCCCTGCACCTTCTGTAGAGGGGCCAGCCCTCTACCTACAGCTAAGCCCATTTCTGCTAAGACCTCACGGTCAAGCCCACGCTTCAGCTTTTCCGGAGGCGGATTTACCGTGGAGCTAGTGAAACATCATCCTTCATGACTGCTCGCTCACACAAGCCCCTGCTAATACCTAATTTTGTATTTATTTATTTTTTTTTAAAGATGCCCCAAGTTGTATGTGCTTCAGGCTTCATAAAACCTACATCTGCTTCTGAGCTCTGCCCTGTTGAGATTTCTGGGCCTCTCACTGGAGGACGGCCCAGGAAGGGGAAGGGGGAAGTGGAGGCAGGGCGGGACCCGATGCCCTCTCAATGGCCCGTCCAGCTTCCCGTCTTGGCCGCCTTCCCTGGGTGCCAGGACACTTGGGATCTCTTTGGGCCACTAACTCTGTGACCCGGGTCTTTTTCTGACCTCAGTTTGCTCATCTGTAAATAGGAGAGTCAGACAAGATGGTTTCTTGTCTCTAATATTAGAAGACCCTTTCGTCTCTAACATTAGAAGGCTGACCCACTTCTTAGGTCCCCGGGGAACGGGCCTGGCTGACCAGCTGCTCACAGGGTCTCACTGAAGCCTTTTCACCAGTGTTTTAAGAGAGGACTGCTGTACCCCTAGAAAAGGGCCCCAGGTCCGGAATCATGTCCCGCCTGGGGTGGCTCAATCTGGCTCCCGTGTGGGTAGGCGTGGGGTCCCCAAAAGAGAACGAGGATGGCCTCTTCCCTGGTTTGGGGACAGAGCTGTGGGGTAAGGAAAATTCCTTCTGTTTGGGGACCCGAGCCAGAGAAAGAGACCCCATACCACTGTCTCACTGGTCTCCCCTAAGATGGGAACTGAGTTCCTGGGGACAGCATGGGGCTTATACTTTATGAAGCAGAACCCAGTGACGGGCAGGGTGGAGGCCGGAGGCTGGAGGAACAGGGGCTGACGCCCTGGGGAGTTAGTTCATCCTTCTTTTGTGGGGTGTGGGCAAAGGAGTTAGTCAGACCTGGGTTCCAATCTCAGCTCTCTCACTTCCTGGCTCTGTGGCTTTGGGCAAATGACTGTCTCTCTGAGCTTCAGTTTATCTTCAAAACAGGGAACCTAATATCTACCTCATAGGATTATTCTAAGGATTACATGAGATAATACGTGTGAAGTGCCTCACTCTTGGCGGGCCCTCGTGGCCACTCGTTATTATTATTATGATCTCTATTCTTTGAAAGGGGGGAGGACTGCTCAGTGCTACTGCCTTGGGGGTCCCGGGAAGCAGACGGGGGTGACGTGAGGAGTGAAGGTAGGATCGAGGTCTCAGCAGGCGGCACTACCTACCTGCCAGAGTACTGGGTGAGCAGCAGAAATGAGAGCCCCTCCCGCTTCCCATCCCCCCTCGCCCAGGTGGGGTCCCCTGTTGGGGGGCCTGGAGTCCAAGGGTGAGCATGGGGCCCTGGCTGAGGCCCTAGTGGCCAATGGAGTAGGCCCCCGAATCTGTGGACTGTTTCTCCTCTGTGGTCTGGTCACTGGGGTACACTGGGTTGGCCGAGGCAGCGACCTTCAGCGTGGTCTCATTCACCTGCAGGTGGAAGGCTGCATTATCGAGCTCTGACTATGGGCAAGGGCCCCATGGGACAGACCTCGCCCGCGGCCCAGGCATTAGGGGTGCTACGACAAGTCTGTGTGATCCTGAGACCCCATCCACATACCTCAAGGGAAAACAGAAACCTGAGCCAATCCGTAGCAGGTTTATCCCGCCCAGGAAATGGAGAGGGGACGATAAGTGCATGGGGATGTTGACAGTGACAACCCGCGGAGCCCCCCGTGATCGTCACAGAGCCTACTCTTGGCCCAGCCACCTCTTGTCTGCACCCCCAAATTTGTACTGAGGTCCAAGAACTTCCCTTTGGAAGGTGAGCCACTGAGGGTCACAGTGGCAGTGGCCCTTCCTGCCCTGTGCTGCCACCTCTCACAAGACCCCGCTCACCTCCTCGAACTTCTTGGCTTTGTACTGGTCAGCCCCCTTGAGGAAGTTGAGCAGGATGATGTCACACAGGACAGTGCCCTGGAAGAGGAGAGGCAGGCACGCCCTGAGCTGCCTGAGCAATGGGCAGGTTGGCGCTCAGGCAGACAGCAGGTGGGGGCTGGCGCGAGTCCTCCAGAGACACGTGACCTTTCCTCTTAGAAGAATATCCAAGGGCCCCGTGGAATGACCCTCCTCCTCAGCTCCCGGGGTGACCCCAGAGCAAAATGCAGGGAGAAGACTTGGTGGGTGAAGCAGAGGGGTTGATGGGTCTAAGTTCCTGGGGGCGGGGCTCTGTCTCCGTCAAGGTGCCTGGAGCCTCCTCCCGCACCTTCATGGGGAAGGACAGGAACTTTGTGCCAGGCGGAGCCTCCTGCACGGGAGCAGGCCGCTGCTAGAGGGAATGAGTTCTCCAGGACTAGAGGTATTCAAGCAAGGGCTGAGCCTACAGGGAGGTGGTGGGGGAGACTGCAGCACCTGGCTAGAGGTTGGACTGTTCATTCTAGGCAGAAGCGGGGTTACCTGGGTCATGCCCTGCCCACCCCTGCCAGCGGGGGCCCTTCCCTGACTGGCCTTGGGTCAGAGCCTGGAGGGGCTGAACTCACCACTCCCACAGAGGTGAAGGCTGCCACAGAGCTGATGATGGTGGGGATGATGTTGAACTTGCCAGCCTGTATGAACAAAGACCGAGGTGAGTGGGCGGGGGTCCAGCAGGGCGAGAGTGAGGGCAGGGGCTGAACTTGGACTCCCAGCCAGAGAGACAGTGGAGCTGGAAGGGTTCTTGGTGAAGCAGCAGGCCCCGCCCCTTCACAGCACAGGTGAGGAGCCTGGAGGCGTGACCAGCCAAGGGCCTCTTCAGGGCCAGGGACTGGTGTGGGTTTCCTCCCCTATCCACCCGTCTGCCGGGCGCAAGGACTCACATTCCCGTACACCAGGACGTCAAAGCGGATGCCAAAGGCCTTCAGGAGCGTGCGGTACTCACTGCCGTTCTCCGTCTTGTAGTACTTGGCAAACCTGGGGGCCAGAGGCAAAGGGGGGTCCCAGTGTGGCTCCTGCCTGAGCCTGCAGGGTCCCCTCTGGAGCGTACGACCGTCACTTCCCGAGCAACCCTGACCGATGGCTTGGCGGGACACCTGGCACGGTCCTTCCTGAGCAGTTACCCACCCCCTTGCGCAGGCGTCATCTTGGGGGCTCGTTCAAGGCAGAGTGTCAGGCTCCACTCTGAACCCACGGAATCAGCATCCCTGTGGGTGGGGCCAGGACTCTGCCTTTTGCATAACTTCCCTTGATGGTTCCGATGTGTGTGAAAGTTAGAGCCAGGCTGGGGGGTGCGGATGGGGAACTGCGTGCTTCTTCAGTTCTGTTTGCTTGGGTATCCTGGGCGGGCTCACAGCAGGTGCTTTCCTGTCCGCAGGCCTCTGGGCCTGCTCGCTCGGGTTCACAGCCTGGCTCTGCCACTGACCAGCTGTGCAACCTTGGGCCGGTCACTTAACTTCTCTGAGACTCGACTTTCTCATTCGTGAGTGGGAGTGACACGGAATTCCTACTTCCCGGCGTTGCCGTGAGGACGGGATGAACCCTTATGCAACGGGAGTTTGGGACGGGGCCTGGAACACAGGAAGCTCCGCGAAATGAGCGCCGACGTTTGCCTGTCCATATTGCTGAAGAAATAAATCTATTTCTAGGGAAGTCTAAAAGGCGCTTTCAGACACCTCATCTCACTTCCCCTTCGAGACAAGCCTGTGGGACAGGGGTGTGACTGCTCTAGTTTTCAAATGTGCTCCAGGGGGCTAAGTGACTTGTCCAGGGTTACCCAGCTGGCTGGGACTCGGGGTCAGATTTGCCCATGTTGAAGACTGTGTCCCCGATACCTCCTCTGCCTGGGCTGCTGGGCGCCAGGAACTGCTGGGGACTGACATGAACGATGCCGTTTACTTCTCAGGGAACACGGGGAGGCGGGCGCCCCCCGGTTCTGCACATGGCTGTGGTGGTCAAGGGGCTTGCCTGTAGGAAGGGCTCAAACCGCATTGTCTTTCGGCTTCTGAAGCCAGTGCGTTTCTCCCCACGTGGCTCTGCCCATCACAGGTGGAATGCTGACCTTAGCAATGTGTAATGTTATTGGGCTGCTGCCCCCCAGCTGTGCAGTGGGCCCCTGATGCGAGGCCCCCCGAGGACACGCTGAGGAATGAGGTGACGGAGCCAGAGGGCTCGGAAAGCTCCATGACTGTGCGGGGTGGACGTTGGGATTTTGGGGGGGCCGGCTGCTTTCCAGTCCCCACAGACTCCCAAGGCCTGGCCAGGACAAAGAGGGGTCTGGGAACCTCCCTCCCTGAAAATGTTCCGTGACTGACGTGATGACCCTCGCAGGGACGTTCGCACAGCAGGGAGGAGGAAAAGCTCAGGCCCCAGTGAATAAATCACGGAGGGATTACAGGCCTGGGCGGAAGATCGCGCTTGGGGAAGGGGCACCTTAAAGCACAGACAGTTGGCCACCGCCATCGCCTGCTCTGACTGTGTGGAACTTTGGGGTCAGGCAGAAATGAGTCTAATCCTCTCCACCACCTGCCGGCAGTGTGGCCTTTTATGTGCCTCAGTGCTCAGGGTTTCGCTTTCTATGACTATAACATGGGGGTGCTTGTGCCCCCCTGGCAGGTCTGTTGGTGAGAGGGGTAAACACTGGGACCCACCCAGTAGGTGGGCAGCCCCTCTGCACCCACTCCGCACCCACTCCCTGCAGGGCCCACGAGCCTGGTCTGTAGAGATAGTGTCCACCCAGCTAGCTCCCTGCCCTCTGGTCCAATTGGGTTCAGCCAATGGGAGGAACCCACAGGTGATCAGGGGGTGGAGGTGGGGTGGGGGAAGTAGAGTCAGGGTGACGAGTCTCCCAATTCTTCTCTGTTGGGTCTCCAACAGCAGCTGAATTCCTGCCTGAGGCCCAGGGCCCACAGGGTGGCCTGTCCTGCAGCTGGACCTCTCAGGCTCTGTGGCTGCTCCCCACCCCTCACCCCACCCCGGCAGCCTGGTGGGAGCCGCATTCCCCTGCGACCAGCCCTGGGCCTTCCCCAGGCTCCTTAGTTCCGGCTCTTCTGGCTATCCTGCAAGCACCTTTGTTAATAATCCCTTGAGACCACCACTGTTTCCTCCCAGGACACCTACCCTTGCCATCCCCACTTCACAGGGCAGGAGGCGCAGGCCTGGAGAGGTTTATCAGGGTCAGGAAGGACTCGGAGGAAAGGAAGATGGAAAGATGCGGAACCGTCTTTATAAATATGCTCAGTTGTAGCCTGGGGGGTGGCGGCAGAGAGCGTCAGAGATGAAGGCAAAATGGAGTGAACTCGAGTTGCACCAGCAGGAGGAGAAGAGAATGGACCCAGAAAGGAAGTCGTTTCTGGAAAGATGAGGAGGTCCAAGAATGTGATTCTACAAAGATGAGGAGTTCTAAGAACGTGATTCTCCAAGGAGGCCTCTCAGGAGATTTTAAAGAAGTTTGCAGAAGAAGCATCTGGGATGGGCGGAAGGCTCCAGGAAGTCCCCACTGTGGCTAGTATGGACCATTACCATCGGCACACCCACATACATGCACAGAGCACCAGACAAATGGGCAAATCTCTTAACCCAGACATCTCAGTGAATCTCAGGAAGAAGGCGCCATGACCCATCGTATGGATGAGGAGACAGCGGAGAGGTAATTGCCCTGAGCCGGGGTTCTGACCCGCGCGAGCCTCTTCTCTTAACCCGGAACCGTCTTGCCTTTGAGTGCTCGGTGGCCACCACGGTGCCAGATCTCGAAGCCCTTCTACATTCTGTGCTCTGTCTCCCGTCACTGGGGAACTCAGAGCCCTTGTCTGAGATGTGGCAAAGGATGCCCATGGAGACTGGGCAGGGGCGGGACGGTGGGTCGCAGCTGTTTGAGGCAGGGCAGAGGCTGGGACTGCGCTCAAGTCTGCATTCCTGGCCCTAGGGTGCAGCCATGAAAAAATGCTCTGACATCGACTCAGAGCACGGCAAAGTCGGCATCCGGGCACTGCCGTTCAAAGTGAGGGCTGGCTAAATTTATCTTGGGGAGAGATGTGAAGGGAACAGAGGAAAACCGAAGCAGACTTGGTTTATCTCCAGCACCTGCCTTCCAAGAGGCAATACGCTTGATAAGATCATTATCTCACCCACCACCCGCCCTCGTCCTCGCCCTCCTCGGAGGAGGCTTGGCAGGGCCTGGTTCTCCTCCTGGGGGGTGGGGGAGGGACGGCGCTCAGGGAGGGAGGGCCCAGACTGCAGGCAGAAAGACCCGAGAGTCCTGACCTCTGTACTCCAGTGTGGCCAGTGGGGGCCACAGAGATGGGCTCGGTGATCACCCGGGGCCGGGTTGCCCTCCCTCTTGGCACACGGCTGGACCATGTTTCCCAGCCCCTCTGCAGCTAACTGGGCTCCATGACTAGTTCTTGCCAGTGGAATGTGGATGGAGGTGAGCTCTGCCATCTCCGGGCTGAGGTGTGTCAGAGCACCTTCCTTTCCTCACGGCCAGTGGCTCAGGAGCCAGGGGAGAACTCAGGCCCTAGGGGAGACCGAGCCAATAGATGGCAGCAGCCCAGACCCCTGAAGACTGCGTGGAGCATCCCACCCCTATGGCCCACAATGCACTGGGCCATGAGCAAGAAACAAACCTTTGTGTTAAGCCACTGAGATGAGGGGGTTGTTTGTGACAGCAGTCAGCAATATTTACCCATAATTTTATAGTTGGGAAGCCTGAGGCTCAGGGAGAAGTTATTTGCCAAAGGACAAAGAGTGGGTTAATATTGGGAAGTTATTCAAGATTAGAGGGAGAGAGAGAGAAGGCTGATTCCAGTGATGTTACATTCCTAGGAATAAACCCTCTAAGAAAGTCCTAGGAGACCTACGTGGCTCAACCTCCCTGAGCTTTTCATCTCAACTGAGAGGTGAGGGTGAGGCGGGTGAGATGAGACAGGGTCCAGATGTGGCAGGTGCTTAAAGCTCGTCCCTTTTCTTTCTCATCCTGGAGGTCATAACACGAGCAATAACAACACACAGCGTGCATCGAGCGCTTACTGCGTGCAACCCCGTGCAACTCAGCACTGTTGCGATTCCCGTTTTGCAGATGAGGAATCAGGATCAGAGAAGTCAAGCAACTTGTCTAAGGTCACAGAACCAACAGTCAAGCGAGCAAAACTGGGATTCGCACCCAGGCGGTCCAGTTCCAGGGCCCACACTCTTAGCCAGCCTTCCAGACTGTTCTTTTTGTCGCCTGATTTCTGGAAGGTCCTGGCTCATTCCTTTCAGGTCTCCAGCTGGGGGCCCCTTTTGCATTTGCAAGGCGGGTCTCAGAGTCGAACAGGAAGCATAGCAGAGCCGTGAAGTGTCAGGAGGAAGACTCTCCAGCCTCATCTGCAAAGGGGAACTGCTGAGCTAGCTACACTGTGCCTGGCCCTCACCCCGCAAATCCTCCGATTCCTGCCTCTCGGCTTGGTTCTGCTGGGAGATGGGCTGCTGAGAACGACACCATCATTCCACACCGTGGCCTGGTGGGCAAGGCCTCTCCCGGCCGGCCCGGTCCACCTTCTTAGCTCTACCTCCCGCGCCAGCCACACTACCTGTCTTCCTGTACCTCCTGCCCGCACTTCCTAGACATATGCCGTGCCCCTCCCCGCCTCTTCCACCTCGCAAAGTCCTGTTCATCCACTAGGGCCCTCCCTGCTCAGTGCACTCTCGTTCTTTCAACATTCAAGGGCTGTGTAGAGCACACCTCCTCTGTGCCAGGCACGGTGCTAGGCACCGCCGAGGCACCGGCGACAGCTCTGTTCATGTGAGAGGGCGAGAAATATTAATCGCACCCATCCTGCAAAGAGCTGAAGTTAGATTTGAGGGCTGGGAAGGAAGGATCACCCCTCTAAGAGCTTGGCTAGCGAAGACATTTGACTTAGGCTGGCGGGTCAAGGGAGGCTTTGTGTGAAGTGACACTAGACCCAAGACGTGAAGGGTGTTCTAAGAAAGCCAGGGCTGGGGGCCGCTTTCCTGGCTGAGGGACCCGAAAGCCCCCTCCCAGGAAAGGTCACGGTGTTTCTGAGACCCTGAAGGGCAGGCTGGAGGATGGACGTGCACGGGAGCGGCAGGGTCTCGTCCACCTGGCCGCAGCTGGCAGAGCCACCTGTGGGGGTCTCTTCTCAATTCCACGTGCGGTGATTTCACGCGGGCACCTTGGAATTGTCCACTGTGGCGTATTTACACCACAGCCATGGGCAAACGCTACAAATCAGGAGTTTGGTTTCTTTTTTTTCCCAAAGAGCCAGTTTCCCAGTACAGAGCCGAGGCCGCGTTTCCTGTCTCTGCTAGGATCCAGGCCTCTGCGACAGTACCTGCCACACAGATTGCACTTGATAATTTAGACTTTTGGCCACGTGCCAGCTCTCACTGTCTCTTTGCCCAAGGGCCCAGCGCAGCAAATGCTTGCTGGAGGAATACATGCATTTCCGTTTATTCCTCACATCTCACAGAGCGACCTAGCCCTGGCAGCTGGCTAGGGGGGGAAAGTAGGTGCTATTGGTGGGGACCAGCCCCCGTGGAGGGGAAATGGGGAAGAACCCCAACACTCCCGCTAGGCACTAAGCTAGAGGCTTCCACACCCTTTATTTCATTTGGGCCCCACGACAGTGACCCAGTGGGGCAGTTGGTGGCTTAGAGGCTTTGGAATAAGACAGTCCTGGGCTTGAAGCCTGGCTTTGCCACTTGAATTAGTTTAAATTACTTTACTTCTCTGAGTCTCAGTTTCCCCAAATTTGAAAGGGAGAGATAATGGCAATAGCTGTTTGGGCTGCATGTGAAGGCTGAGCGCCATGCCTGGCACAGAGCTTTCAATGAGTATTATCTGTCTATCATCAGGCAACACTGTAGACTTTTCATCAGGCAACACTGTAGACTTTACGGGCTGGAGAGAAGCACAGCAGCTCTCTGCAGGCTGCTCTGCCTGCAAGGGGCACAGCTGGAATCGGAGCCCCTGGCTACTGTAATCCAAAGTCCCTGCCCACCTCCTGCTGCTTCCTTGCAGAGGAGCCAAAAAAGAGAGTTCCTTGCAGCCTTAGTGGGCAAAGAGCTTGTTAAGCTGGTGCCTGTGGAAACACCTCAGCAGCTGAGGAAAGCACAGCATGGCTGTGACCCGATGGTGCCAGAACTATCAGAGGGGGGAGCAGAGGCCTGACACCTGGCGGAGCGGAGCCGGAGGGGGAAGGGACCGGGATGGAGATGGGGGCGCGGGCAGGGCTGGAGCTGCCAGGGTTGGGAGGGCCGTCTGAGCCCAGACATTGGCAGGAAGGGTAATTACAGGTGTGCCGACTGCTCTCCGCTGCCCGTGACCGTCTCTGGCCTTGGGCGCCCTGCAGGCTGCCCTCTACAGCCGACATTCCGGTCCCCCTTCCCCTCTGGTCTCTTGGTCAATGGGAGAACTGGCTGGGGACCCGAGGGTGGGAAGGGGCAGTGGGGGCGATCATTCTGCCCACAGCTTCCCTGCTTCCCCATAGTTCTGCCCATGGCTGTGTCGCTCCGTGACCGCTGTGCTTGCTAGGGACCCAGCTCTGCTACAGCAGAGGGGCAGGGGGACTGTCCGACTTTGTGAGGCCAAAGTGCCTCAGCTTCCCTGTCTTGTGACCTCGCCTGTTCCATGATCAGACAGGCCACCCCACCCCACCCCCGACACAGGATGGGATGGAACAATTCTGAGGCCTGGCAGTGCCCAGAGACTTTCAAGTGTGGGGGAGTGTGTGTGTGTGTGCGTGTGTGTGTGTGTGTGTATGCGCACGCACTCCCTCGTGCCACAAGTGACAATAGATAAAGAATGAGTAAGTACAAACGTCAATTAGCACAATAAATCATTTGTCAGATGTGCCTCCGCAGGGCAGTGTTTTAGCTACATTCCTGCATGATAGGTCTATAAATAACAGTGCCTGCCTCAGCAGCCTGCCTTTCCAAAGCCCTTCCCCAGACGCCCACCTGTGTTGACTCTGACTTTTAGAGGCTGAAGGGGCTTTAGAGATGATCACCCTTAACCAGCCCATTTTTCAGAGGAGGAAACTGAGGCCCACAGAGGGGATGAGATGTGCTAGCATCACCCCGATCGTTT
The DNA here is from genome assembly GCF_000325575.1 of Pteropus alecto. Taxonomy (NCBI): domain Eukaryota; kingdom Metazoa; phylum Chordata; class Mammalia; order Chiroptera; family Pteropodidae; genus Pteropus; species Pteropus alecto. Next base: position 414,499 of record NW_006431910.1, on the reverse strand, counting down.
GTGTCAAGGCCTGACCCACAGCTTGGCCGTCCCTGCTTTACCTCCGCTTTATCTTGATTCTTGGTTCGCCCCAGCACGAGAACAAATATATATTTGTTGGTATAAACATTTTTGTTGTTTGGGTTCAGGTTTACCATTTTACTAGATTAAAAATCCCTTCAACGTAGGGATTGGTCTCGTTCGTCCCTGTATCAGCCACAAAGCCAGCACATAATCTGGAAGTTAGGAGAGATCTTCAAAGCCCTCTCCCCACATTAGCCACGAGAGGTTTCCCGCCACTGCCTGATTACCTCCAGTGAGAGAGAACTCACTACCTGCAGGAGTGGCCCCATTTCAGCTTCGGGTAGCTCCAAACGTTAGAAGCGCTTCCCCACGCTGAGCTGACATTTGCAGCAGGCGGCAGTCATAAATGTTTGCGAATGGAGAAGGGTTTTTATCACGACGTAGAAATCCCTTGGAAGCTCTCAGACATCTGTTTAGAAATGATCCCATAGAGGGGTGGAAATTCCTTCCTGAAGTGAGGACACGTAACTGTTACAGCAGCAGGAAAAACAGCAACACACTTTCGGATCCGGATTGGACTCGCAAGGGAAAACTTGGGCCTGGAATTTGGGTTTCTAAGTGAAGGAGGTGGTGTTCTCAGCAAAGCTTTTGCCTGGTGGGAAGTAATTTTGCCAACCAGAGTATACTTTTACAGTTGATATTAAACTGATAGGAAAATATCTCCTGGCAGACTCATTGCATGGGGGTGGGGCACCATCCCGGAGCAGGCTGACGTGTCTCCTGTTAGAGAAGGGCCATATTTGTTTACTCACATTCTAAGAACACAATCAACCTCAAAGGCAGACTTTTAAAAAGTGGTTTGCTGTCCATCTTTTTTTTTTAACGTATTGCTATTAATTTATCTTTAATGAGGCAGGGAAAGGTCAATGGATGTAGAGCTAGAAGATGCACCTAAGAGCCAGGTTACTAGCTGTCTACTCCAAGGAGTAATCTTTTATGGCCTCAGTTTCCTCATCTGTAACATGGGGGTAACAGTACCGGTCCTCCCAGGATACTTGTGGCTGTGAGCACGGGCTCTGGAGCCAGGCTGCCAGCATTTGGCTTCCAGCTCCAGCATTATTTGCTGTGTGGCCTTGAGCACATAGATGACGTCTCTGAGCCTCTGATTTCCAGCCATAAAATTCTCCCTCTTCAGCGTCAATGAGATAATCCACAAAGAGCACTCGCTAAGTCCCTGGCTCACTGGTAAGCACTCAATGAGTATTAGCCGATTTTTTCTACCCGTGATGTTGGTGGTTCTTAGGATATGACAGACGTGAAAATTATAAAGGGCTGTCTAAATTCAGGATCACTCTAATTGCCTCGCCCCCTCACTGTACCCTAAAGGAAGTGAAGTGGCAAATGGATTAGGGAGGATTCCAGCAAATACGCCCCATCCCCATCGAAGAGGGCCTTCAAGTGTTTCTGTGGAAATGACGGAAATGGCTGCTTTTAACACTCATTCTCTGGCTTTTGGAAGGAGAAAAACCCAGATTGCGGAAGGAATGATCAAAGCCAAGGGCGCACTTCGATTCCGTCTCTGTCAATCGGCCTAAGATCTCGCTGATCTGCACGTTTCTGCATGGAAGCAGAGCAGGTGCCAAATTTCAAAGCTTCGCGAAAGCTGCTGTGGGTACATTTCCAATGCAAAACGATCACCAGAAACACCTACTGCACGAGGAACATCTAGCAGCTGAACAAGTGTTTTCTGTCCCAGACACCAAGCCAGGAAATCCAAAACCGTGTTGCTTTTTAGTAGCAAAGCTGTCTTAGGAACTCAGGGGAGAAGCAAGAATCAGACATTGCTAAGTGCACCATTTTGCTTCTCTCCCACCTTGCCAGCAGGCACTACTGGGTTTATCTCTTAGAACTGCCTTTTTTTTTTTGCAAGTAATGCGATGGTGGAAGGTGTGCTAGAGGCAGTGGCTATAGTTCAGGTCCCTGGATTTGAGTCCTGACGCGTGTCTTAATTAGGCTGTGTGATCTTGTGCTAGTCTCAAAATCTCAGCCTACTGGGGGTGGGGGTGGGGTGGGGGAGGAGCAGTGAGCTGTGAATCCTGTCAAAAATAGGTGTAAAATGGTTCTGCACACTTAATTCTAGGGGCTCTTAATCTGAGGTCCAGGGTTAGGCTTTTAAAGGTCTTTAAAGTCTCGGAATTTTATGTGGCATAGATGTAAATGTAGAAAAAGGACTGGAAAGAAACTGACCGGAAACTGACCAGACCCCTGGGATGTGTTAACTTCCTGCAGGGCAGCAGGAAGGGAAGAGTGAAGGGGGGTTGCATGTCATTATGTGTCTATATGTTTTGCTTGGAGTTATTACTCTAAGGATGTATTTGTATCTTAATTGTAGAAATAAAGTATCCTATAGAAAGAGAAATTGCCTGCAACATGGCTCATGTCTCTAAATAGGTGTGTTTTTCTTGGGCATGCTTTCGCCAGGGATGTAACAGGGTTAGAGAGCTCCAAAAGTTAATGAAGGGCTGTGATTTTGTGAATGAAGGTTGCTAGGACGTGTACTGGACATCAGTGCTTCCCCCTTCCCTGACTCTGCCCTGGGCTGCCTCAGCTGGCCCCGCGCTAGGCTTCTGATGGAACCCGGCTGGGCCACAGCTCCTATCAGGCTGCCTTATCCTCTGTCTCCAGGTTCCAATAACTGCTTCCTGCCCTCGCCCCTTCAACCTGGGCAGTCACCAGTGTCCCGTTACTGTCCACAAGCATTGCACTATCCTTGGTGGTTTCCCGCTACCCTGCCCACACTTCAGAAACAATTCCTTTATTAAACTCTCCTCAAATTACCCAATTTGCATGTGCCATCTGTTTCCTGCTGGGACCCTGACTGATACAGTATTTTTAATTTGTCTTTGTACCATCTCTGCCTATACACTCACATACACCCACATCTATTCACTGACACACTCACGCACATGCACTCACCTGCTCGTGCTCAGTCACACACACACACACCCACACTTACACACTCAAATATCCACACTCAATCACAAATACACCCACCCATTCACAGATTCATACACAACAGTGCCTACTCCCAGCACTTTGGGGAATGCAGTGCTCTGCTTAAAATCCTGCTCTGGTGAACCGAGAGTCCACCTGTGATGCGGGAACCCTGCCGCTGGGGTGACTGTCACCTGCAGACCATCGAATTAGTGACTCTCACCAGTTATTTTTAGAAATACTGCCCTTTACCCACTACTAACTCAGACAAATGCCCCAAACGCACACTTTCGAGTTGCTTAGAAAGAGGCTTCATAAAAATACCACATTAAAGCAGTCCCCTAGAGCCTTTAGCCATACAGAATAGACTTAGGAGTGAAATAAAGTCTTCCCACCAAATTTCAGGTGGGGACAGATAGAAACCTTCAGATCACACAAACAAAGATTCATTTAGACGGACAGTACCAGGTAATTTGGGCAAGAGTTGAAGGGAGACATATTTTAGCTCACCACAAGGCCATCTTTACAATAATTGGAGGCCATCTGATGATGGACAGGCCATCTTGTGAAGCAGCCCCTTTGTCTGGGGCTGTGTTGCAGAGATTGATACTGGAGTTGGAAGCAAATGACCTTGAAGGGCTACTCTAAGATGCACCCGTAACCTTGGGCACATCGCTCCTCCTTTGAAGCTTTCACTTCCTCATCTGTAGAATGACCACCTCAGTCTAGGAGTCTCTAAGGGGGCTTCAACAGCTAAATCTGAGATTCTGCAGGCAAAGAGCCTCAAAAAGTGTGTGTGTTTGAGGGGAGGGGCGTTCGGAATGGAGCTGAACAAGTAATTAGTAATGGAAGTGGGAATCTCTAGCTGCCTCTGGATGTCTGAGTTTGCATATTAAAACAAGGCTGAATCTTGGCTAAATGATTCCATTCCCTCTGGAGCAAAAGGCAACGGTAGGATGTGGAACAAAAGCCGGCCTCCTCGGGGAGGAAGAGGCACATGAATTTGTTCAGGAGACAAAAGACCAGGCTGGGAACTGTGCCTCCAGCAGCTGCTAGTCTTTTAGTCACCCTGGACCTCAGATTCCTCATTTTTAAGTGGAGACGAAAGTATTGACCAGAGGCATATTTTTCTGAGGATCGACAAGTGCCAATGTCCTGGTTGGGGCAGAGATCATCCAAGGGAAAAATGTTTGCATCCAGGCCCCCACGCTTACTGGCTCTGTGACCTTGCGAAAGCTACTATGCCTACAGGACTTGGTTTTCTCCCCTGTTAAGTAGGGGTATTGTATCACCTGCCTTGCAGCGGGGCGGTGAGGAACAATGAACTAAAGCACATGAGACACTGCGTACACAGGGCGGGGCCTATCGACAGGGGGCATTGTGGGGTTCTCAGGAGGAGCATGCATTGCGCACATCTTGGGGACCATATAGTGGTCCATGCCGAACCTGGCTGTGGCCCTTTTTCTCTCATCCGAGGATTCAGCAAGGTGGCCTAC
>NW_006431910.1:396603-409793 GCF_000325575.1 Pteropus alecto | reverse complement strand
GTGAGTTTGGGCAGAACCCTGTGTTTGCCGAGGCTGTCAGATATGGCCTCCTCACGCCAGCGCTATTCTGGTGCAATCTGTTGTAAACCACAAGGATGGGACTGAGCAGCTTTGCTTCTCCATGCTCTGGCCAGGGTGTCTTCGCTGAGGGGTTAGCTGTCTGGGCCTGCACCTCTCGGACGGCTTCCCAAGGCCTCCGGGAATCATGCTTGCAGGACAGAGACCCTCTGATCTGTCTTCCTAAATATAAGCTTACTTAGGACCCTGTCTACCTCACGTCCTGCTGTGCCTCTGTGAGAGATGTGTGCGCGCGCGCGTGTGTGTGCGCGCGTGTCTTTGTGTGCGTGTGTCTGTGTGTGTGTATGTCTGTGTCTCTGTCTGTGTGAGTGTGTGTGTATGTCTGTGTCTCTGTCTGTGTGTGTGTGTGCGCATGTGTGTATGTCTGTGTCTGTATGTGTGTGCGTGCGCGTGTGTGTCTGTGGGTCCGTGTGTCTGTGTGTGTGCACGCGTGTGTCTGTGTCCGTGTGTCTGTGTGTGTGTGTGCGCGTGTGTCTGTGTGTGTGTGCGCGCGCGTGTGTGTGTGTGTGTGTGTGTGTGGAGATAAAGAACTCCAAACCAATTCTTCTTTCAATGAAAGACACTGCTCCAAATCCACGTGGCACTACTGGTTGGGGTCTTTTTAACAGTTTTATTCTTCATAAATTTTCCTGCCAAGCAAGTTATTTGGAAGACTGAAGAATTCCCAGTGGCCAGAGGGAAGTTATGAAGATGAAAACTTGCATTTTAGATCATGAGAATTTTATTAATATGTTACTATTTTAAGCCACCATACAAAATCCTTTGTATTGATTTCAGTGTGATGTACCCGACTGAATAAATATGCCAATTTCTGCTGGGGAGCCAAACAGTATTTTTAACCTACTTTAAAATATGTGTTGTTTCCTATGATTTTTAAAGTTTGGAGTTGATTATGAAAGCGTTTTCAATTTTAAAAAAATTCTTTCCAGAGAATATACATGTATATTTTAAACTATTAAATATAAAGCTTAATGGGGTGGATAATTACCTTTTAAAACTACAAATAAAGGTTAAAAAACAGTGAAATGATTCTTTTTTGCTTGTGTATGTCATTATATTAGGAAATACCGCTACAACAAAGGAAAATTTGTGTAACAATTCTTTGAACGTACTACATACCCTTAATACGTATTTTTCCCCCTGATTGCTGCCCATGTAGGCAATTTAGCTTGTTTAGTGCATAACACTGTGTCCTTAGGGCCCTGCCAAAAACATCAGCATCTTCAAAAATTAGGGGAAAAGCAGAACAGAGAGCTAACACTTTTCAGACACTGGCTGATAGGCCCCTCGAGATGATAATGACACCATCACCATTTCATGGATGGCGATATGAGGAGTGGGAGAAGGTCATGGCCATGTTCAAGGGCGTTAGGCTGGTTCCAAATAGCACAGCCCAGGTTCTTGTCTTTCCCTTTCTTTAAAGTGGGTGGTAGGGGAGGGGAGGGGAGGGAAGGACTCTTTTGCGGCTCAAGGCCATTGGGAATATAAATGAGATGATCTTAAAGACTGCTTCGAGTTCTTGCTTAGAAAAGCATTGACGGACTAATGACTAGTATGATGGTTATTTTTGACTCGCACGAAATTTCCTGGTTGTGGACGGAAATATGAGATTTCCATCTCGTAAGATGATACCAGACGTTGCCCTTGCTGTGCAGAGCGAGAAACCTTAGAAAATTCAGGCGCAGAGGAAGGAGCCGCGCTACCTGGGAGTGACAGGTACACTGCAGCCTCAGAGCCAGAAAGGAGCACTCAGCGGCACAGAACCCAACACTGCCCGCAGACCTCGGCCGCCTGGCCCACAGGGAGCATGAATCCTTGGCATGGTCCCTCCCAGTGACGCAAGCCATGATCTCACAGGGTGGCCTACCCGTCTCCAGGTGGCTGACTGCTGGAAAGTCCTTCCTAATTTTGAGCAGAAACCCAAACGTGGGTGCTTTTCGTCCAATACGCATTGTTGCCTGAGATATAGTTTTGAGCAGCCCTTGCTATCTCCCCCCATGGCTATCCCCCGGCCCCCGGGGATTACCTGAAGTTGTAGCCCGGGGAGACATTGCTCTTCGCGGAAACACCGTCTAGTCTGGTGAAGGAGTATTTGGGGATGCACTGGTCCCAGGCCTTGTCCAAGTCGCACACCCAGCCGATCTTAATGCCCAGAACTCCGCCCTGGAGAGAGGCAGCAGCTATGAGTCTCCCGCAGCCCTCCGAATGGGGGCGGGGGGGGACGTGACAAACAGACAAGTGATTTTTTTGTATTCTCTAGGTGGAGGACTGAGGTAGGGAGAAAGAAAAGTGATTTGTCGGTCACACGCTGCTTGCTAAAGTACTGTAGCTCAGGGTGGCAGCCCTCAAGCCTCTAAATCCTGCATCGTGGGGGCCTTTTCGGAGCTCTCAGGCCTCCCTATCTGCAGGCGAAGTGTGAGGACTGCAATGGGAAACGGCTTGGAGGGAAGGGTGAGGGAGGCGAGACCGCTCAGGACCGCGGCGGGTAGAAAGGGTTCCGGCGCAAAGCCAGTGCAGGCCTGGGATGCTCCCGCCAGGTGGCGCTGCCTCACCGTCAGGTCCCCTTCCCCAGCATCCCTACTGCCCGCCAAAGGGCCGCGAAGTCCGGGGCAGGGCTGAGTCCCCACTCCGGTCGTGGAAGAGTGGCTGGGTCCTCACCGTGCTGGCCAGTTTGGCAAAATCCTGCCCCGCAAACTTGACCACGTCCCCCACCCGCAAGATGGGGCAGAAGGGGGCCTCGTCAGGGTGGAAGCGGCAGGTCTTTATGTCGGCAGCGGTCAGGTTGGGAAGAAGGTTTCCCCTGCGGAGGAGGAGAGGAGAGGCTGGGCGCAGGCTTGAGGTGAAGACCGTCACGCGCGAATTTCTCTCTAGCCTTCCGGAGCCTCCGCGCCTGCACGCCCGGGCGGGGGGACCTGAGACCTGATCTCCTGGACACCTGCCATCTCCCTCACCTCTGCGCCTTCGTCTTTCTCGTAACTCCTGTCACCATCTCTCCCGTCCCATGGGCATGAGCGTTCACGTCTCATATCGCCCGGCCCCCAGCTGGGGCTCCCAGGGGCCTGGCACAGAAACTGCCCCCAGAGTCCACCTAATACTCGGTGGTCAGTGCCGGCTGGGAGATTGGGACTAGAAGCCCCAGGGAGATGGCGAGATGGGAGGGGGGGGGAAGTGGGGAGGACCGTGGTGAGCAGGCAGCTGCACTTGGAAACCGAGGTGGCGGGGTGTGCTGCGTGCATTGCCTTGTGGCTGTAGAGAGGGAGCTGAGACTCACTTCTCAAAATTGAAGAGGGGGAAACGGATGCTGTTCTTGATGAAAATGGTGAAGTTCTCAGCTTCCATCATGACAGGCCTGCGGGCGAGAACAGGAGGAAGAGGAAGGGGAAACGAGAGGTGCTTTCGCCCCAGGAACCACTGTTTCTGGTGGACGCCACCCAACGGGCATGTGGTCACAGCCTTAGGCCTTGAGTCTGAGGGTCAGAGGGAGGGGACGGTGGTAGGCGAGAGGAGCTGGAAAAGATGCTTTCCTGAGGCCCCCTTTCTGCCCCAGGTGGTGATGACTGGAGGTGCCCACAAGACCCCTGGAAGCTCAGAGATGCAGAGCTCCCCATAGTGGCAAAGGAGAGCTGGGCTGGGGTCTCTGTCCTCCCATGTGGCTTGAGTCCTCACATTTCCACCGTGTCCACCTCAGTGGGGCACCAGCCCTGGATCTCACAGGTCCGGATCTCCGAGCTGTAATTCACGCAGCGGCCAGTGAGGATCCCTGTGATGGTGGGAACGCAGTGCTGGGTGCTTTACCACGTCCCTTCCCCACCCTACCCCTCCTCATCAGAGACCCCCCAACACACGCACGCACATGTGCGCACACGCACGCACACATGTGCGCACACACACGCGCATGCACATGCGTACACACACGCGCATGCACATGCGTACACACACGTGCAGGTGAGGGGAAGGACAGGCAGGACAAGGGACAGCCACTTGCGGCATGTTAGCCCCGCAGAGCTCTCCCCTTTTCACCCCCCCAAGCCCTACACACACGCGCATGCACATGCGTACACACACGTGCCCAGCCCCGGGCCAAGCCAATGGGAAGTGACAGCCCTCTTCTCAAGTGGCCCAAACCCCGCCACCCGAGGGCCCCTGTCCTCCTGTCCCCCGGTCACAGCCTGCTCTTCCTTGCCTCTGAGGCTCGGCTGTGCAGTTCTTTCTGCCTCGAATGCCCCTCTAAAGCTCCTCTCTCCTGCCACATCCTACCCAGTCTTCAGGGCCCATCTCAAATGTCACTGCCTCTAGGAAGCCATTTGGGACACATCTCTCCCTCCTCTGGCTCCCACGGCCCATGCCACCTCATGCACGCCTGTCTGTCACCCCGATCCCTGGACAGGGACCCCCTCTGAGGGCAGCCCCGCTGCCCTGGTGCACAGTAGGCATCTGTAAGTGTGGTGGAGGTAGGTGGTATTCTGTAATTCTCTCCTAGGCTGGGCCCTCTGCCATGGGGTTGTGCTGCCCTCCAGGGTCCTGCTACCACTTTGGGGTTCCACAGGGGTGGGGAAGGGGCTGCACTCACCCCCACCGGGGTAGCGCTGGGGCCCGCACTGGCTGTCTGATGCACAGCGGTACTTCTCCTCGCTCTGCGGACAGACAGGTCTGCAGGTGGGTGAAGGACCCTGTGCGGATCCTGGGGGAGCCCCTTAGTTCCCATCGCCTCCCCCAACCTGTGACCTCTGTGCGGTGGAGGTCTCGGGAGGTCCCAGGTCATAATGCCAGGCAGGACCTTGGCCCTCTGCGCACACCCACGTCTTCATCCACGTCCCCAACCCCCAAGCCCCAGCCACCAACACTCCCACAGTTTCTTCCTCGACTTGCTTTATTCAAACGCCCCCTCCCCTCACCTCTGGGCAGAATCCTTGTGTCTGGTTTTCAGTAACAATCATCTTGGTGATGATGACAAACACAGAGGTGCCCTTGGGAGGAGAAGAATGGAGAGAAAAACACAACAGTGTCAACTGCGAGGCGGGGCTATCGCTATGCCTGCTCTACAGGTGAGGAAACCTGGGCGTGGGTTAAGAGGTTTGGCCAAGGTCATGGGCTAGTAAAGGGCTGAGGTGAAACCACCCACCTGGCCCCTCTTGCTCCCTCTGTGTCATCCTCAATTACAGGACAACTTGTGACAGGGCCTGTGCTGCGCACGGGTGGGCAGGCCCAAGCTACCCCAACGCCTTCCAGCTGCTGGGGAGGGGGCGCTCTGCATCATCGATGCCACAGATTCTGGGTTGGGGATCCTGCGGACAACCTCCTTGACTTGTCCCCTCCCCTTCAACCTGCCCAGTGTCTGGGCATCTACATAGCGATTCCGGGGTTGGGGGGGACCATACCTGGGGTGGTGTCACATAATCAGACACGTCCATGACTCGGTTGGCGTAGCGTCCGAAGCCCTTCACCTTGGTTACCACCGAGGACTCGATGGCTGTGTCTCGCACCTGGTATGCCTTCTCGTACAAGAAAACCCAGCTGGGCAGGAGAGTGGGGATGGAGAGTAAGAGAGGAAGGTGTGGGCCCATCGGACTGAAGCCAGGAGGGGACCCCTTCCTGCCCACATTAGGACGACAGAGGCGCCTGGCAGGGGAGGCCCGTGCTGGAGGTGTGGGACTCTGAGTGAGTTCTGGCTTGGCTTAGAGTAGTGTGTCTCCATCTCCCCCGCCCCCCGCCCCATTTCCTGCTTAAAGAGCATTTTTAGACTTTTTTCCCTCCTAATTGTCCTCCCTCCATGAAATTTGATACTATAGGTACCAGTTTATGTACTATGTGTATATTTGTGCTTTTCACATAAAAAGAGTGAGATATTTTTCTTTCCTCAGGTACCAATTTTCACCCCTAGAGGGTGATATCACCTCCTTGAGAACACATTATCATTCCTGTTGATGACGGAGGCCACCTCTTTGGCAGGCATCCGGAGAAGCAGAGGAACCTAGGCCTCTGACCCTGGGCATCCCAGACTTTGTTCACGTCCGCATCTAAGTGCCAGCGCATAGAAGGTGTTCAATAAACAAGTCAATGAAGGCAGAGTGTCCTTCTGTGCAAGCCTCAGGTGAGAAAGATGGAGGGGCAGCGGCTGAACCTTTACCTGGCAGGTAAATGGAGCTGGGCTGGAAGAGTGGAGGGGCCTCTAATGATATTCCTTGGATTGTGCTGCCACCCAGTGGACATTTACCTGTACTGGCTTCTTCTTGCTGCTTCCAGCCATTACCGGACCATGTGGATCAGAGAGGGACCCTTCCGCTCGTCCATCCCCACCTTCCTCCCAGACTCTCGCAGCCTTCACTAGCAGCCAGAAAGGCCTGCAGACAACTCTCCCCTCTGCACTTCTGCGAGGTGCCTGCCTTCCCATCGCAGCCCTCAAAGGCTCGGGCCGCTCTTGGCCCCAGTACCATGTTTCCAGCTGCAGGCCCAGCCCCGTTTGTCCCTGACAGCACACGGGGAGGCAGATGCTGTTACTGTCCCGATTGTACCGTCGAGAAAACCTCGTCGAACGCGACTGGAGAATGCTGCGCACTCTCCGGCGACGTCTGTGGAATCTGGGAGTGCACGTTTAGAAATGCTGGGGTAGGGTCATTTTTTGCATGCTAACCAGGATGGTGCAAGGTTGGAGAGCCTCAGCAGATGCAGATGAGGGGAAGGAATTGGGGATGGTGTAGCACAAAGAAGACAAAGCTGGGGGGCAGGGCGCGGCCTCGGCTGGGAAGCCGCTGGGGGCAACGCGTGGACTGACCTGAGCACATTATAAGGAGGGAGTTAGACCTCGAGCCCAGGGCCTTTCTAATCCCAGGGAGTGGCCCACGAGTGGAGTGGGCTGCCGTGGGAGGCGGTGAGCACCACAGGCCTGGGGGGCGGGGTTCTCAAGGAGACGCCATCCTTGGGGGTAGGCTGGACTGGGTGACCTCTCGGGTCCCCTGAAGTTGGAAAATGCAGAAGGGAGCAGCTCCTGGGTCATTATGGAGGTCACGCTCACTTGCGGGGTGGGTGCCTGCCTGTCACGTTTACACGGACACAGGCTGGCATTTGCAAGCAGCTACTTGCCTGGTTCTCAGTCAGAGGGTCCAGAGTCACCCCCATCACTGGGGCCTCCCTCACTGCTTGAATTCCGCTTGCTCTCTTGAGTGGGAGAGAAAGGACGGAGTCCCAGCCAGCTCTGGCGGACGGCTCCGAACCTGTCACCTGTTTTATTGCTGCTGCCTTAGAGCGGGCCACGTCCTGATTAATGCCCCATTAAGAGCTATTCGCATGCTTGTATAACACTCCTCCAAACACCCTGCCTCTGCGGAAAGCCCAAGGAATGGTGTGCCTTACTTTCCTAGCACTTTTCTTCTTTTTTTGGAAGGGGAGGTGTTCCATCGAGGTCTCCCAAGCGAGTGTGGCTCACAGAGAAATCTCAACTGTCATATTATGTCCTAGCAGAAGAGACGGGAGCATCCCCGTTACAGAAAACTGCCCCCACAAGCATTCATAGCTCGCGGCTGGGCCCTGCGGAGGGCCAGGAGGGCGGTCTCAGCCCCAGGCTCTCTGCTCCGAGCTGAGGGTGCTGCTGTCACTGCTGCACGCTCACCCGAGTGGATGTCCCAGCCGCAGCACATCCCCTGGGACCTCAGTGTGCCTGGCCGCTGAATGGACACACCTCAGAGTGCTGGTCTATGAAATGGTTTCCTGAGGCCCCTCGCCCCCACCCCAGCCTTTCAAGTCCGGGAACATTTGTGGATGAGAAGCAGAATTCGGATTGTTATTATCATATAAGCAACACAGCGTGCTAAGTGCTGTGTGTATTAAGGACTCATCGAATCCTTACCGCAAGCCAACGAGGCAGCTTCGTTACTCTCATTATGCCGCAAATAAGACAACTGAGGCACAGGGAGGCGTGCTGACTTGCCAAGCTAGTATGTGGGTTCCGACCCAGGCTGAGCTGTAGGGTCTCCAGCTGTGTTCCACAGCTGGGCCCCTGAACTGGGTCCTCATCCTTATCCTGCCGGCCCCTGCCTGTCAGTCACCAGGGAAAGCATCTCCTAGCTTAAGAAAGTCTCAGGGAGAAGGGCCGAGGGATCAAAGGAACAATGAATTAACCAATCTCTTCCCTCCTCCTCCCCCCGCTCCCCCTCCTCCTCCTCCTCCTCTCCCTCCAAAGCTCCTTCTTGTGCCCAGTGGGGAGGAGAAGCCAAGTCTGAATTCTCTCTCGAAGTTAAATAACAAGTGGAAGAATCTAGGTGGCCCCACGGGGATGTCATCGTGGCAGCTTGAACTAAGGGGGTGCTTCATTTCCGGAGCAGAGGGGCCGGGTCTGTCCCTCGAGGCCAGGGCGGAGGCAATGGGGCAGGACTGAGCCTTCAGTTCTTGGCATTTACTCTGCTGCTGACTTATTTTTTCTCATGTTCCTGGTTTATTATTTATAGAGCGGAAAGCGGGTGGCAGCTCCTTGGCAGGTGGGATGTGCAGGAAGGAGGCCAGAGCAGCACCCCAGCACCCTCCTGTCCACCCCCAGGAGTCAGGGAGGAGGCCAGGGAGTGGGTGTGAGGGGCGTGTGTTGTGTGTGCCAGGAAGAGAGGGGTCTCTCGAGAAGGTGTGAGCTGGGTAGAGGAGAGTGGGGAGGCGTGATGGGGAGTCCATGAAATAATAAGGGTTACCACCTATTACTGAGTCACCCAACTCAGGTGAGTCCCTGACATGTTACCTGCCCTCCCCACAACTCCCCGGGAGAGGCATCCTAGTCCCATTTTCCAGATACAGACTGAGACTTAGAGATGTAAAGTGACCCGTCTAAGCCTCACGCCCACTTGGTGTCACAGCGAGGCTGCTAACCAGGTCCATGTTCCATGGTGTCCCCATGTGCATAGGGCCTTGCAGGGGAGGCGCAGGATGGGGGGAGCAGGGCGGTGATGGACGACGGACGATGGACGGAGCGTCAGAGGGCTGGGACTGCCCTCTCTGCTACTTTACAGGGAGGTGGCTTCCTCCAGGAAGGACCTGGAAACCAACCTCAGGCCATACTCTGACCAGCGCCTCTGGGGACTCAGGCCCCAGGGATCACCTTCTACCTCTTCCTCAGGTCCCCACAGGATCAGAAGAGATTGACTCTTAGGAAGTCTCGCTCGACAGAGGAGACCGGATTACCACCTGGGCCCAGGAAAGGCGATATGAGAAACACCAGGTAAGTCCTGGCCTCTCTGTGCACCTGGGGTGCATAAAGGAAACTAGTGACGAAGTGACGTCAACCACAGATGAGCAGCAGAGGCTAGAGGCAGGGGCGAGAGCATGCGTGGAGAAATGCCTGGCTCGTGTTACACGCGGCTTCGATAAGGTTGTGCATCTGGTCTACCGGACAGGCACTCTATGGAAGAGATTCCAGGATTAGCTAAGCATTAACATCACAGCATTAGAAATCCTTTCAAGTTCTATGGAGTCCAAGCCACAGTCATCTTTCTCCGTATGATTACGCCACCGTTAAACACATTTTCCCACATCCCCTCCTCCTATTCCAATCCCCTGGCGTATCAGACAGGGGGACCGACCCAACTCGGATCTCAGCAGGTCTGTCCACCTCTCTCAGTAGCTTCTCATCCATTCCTCTTCCGTAAAAAGGACAGACCTGCGGGGTCTGCGGTCTGGCCTCCATCTGCGACCCCGCCCCCGTCCTACGTCACCCTTGCCTTTGCTCCCCCTGCTCCAGCCATAAAGACCTTCTTTCCTTCTCCCTATTAGCCAGGCCCTTCCCCTTTGCAGAGCTGGCTTTCTCTGCCTTGAACTCTCTTCCTTCCCTTCTCTCACCCAGGTTGCTCCTACTCACCCTTCAGATCTTGGCTGGAATGTCACATAATGCAGAAAAGCTTCCCTCAGTTGCCCAACCAAGTCGAATACCTCTCTATATACGAGCAGCTCTCCGAGCACCATGTGCCTCTTCTTTGAACCCTGAGCCACAGCTGAAATTTTACATTTGTTTGCAGAAATTATTTCATTAACGTCCATGTCCTGTATTCTAAGCTCCACGAGGGTGAGGATCCTGTCTGCTTTTGCCCACCGTTCTATTCTCGGTGCACAATGCCGGGCATGAAGAGACGCTCAGTAAATTTTTGCTAAATTAATGCCAACGGATTCAGGAAGTCCTAAGGGTGCATGGGCTCACGCGCACAGGGATGGGGCTCAGGCTGGGGGGCTGGGCTGCAGAATGCACTGATGTAACTGGAAGGAGCTGCTCTGTGGGGACCTGTCAGGCTGGGAGATGGATGGGGTTGAATATTAAGATGCCAAAGAGCCTCTCATGCTCGCTCCAGCAGGCCAGGCTCCAGCACTGAGGGTCAGAGCGTCAGGCTGGATCATGATGAGGAAGAGACAAGGGCTGTGGGGGCGCTGAGCAGGCTGGTCCAGGAGCCGGCTGTCTCTACCCACCCTCCATCGATCTCCTGCCTGGAGCCAACGAAGCCAGGCCAGGCCAGGAATGTGCCGAGGCAGCTTCTGCGCTCACCTGGACCAACGTACTGTCTGGTGGCTACACGTAAAAATCGCAGCATCACACATGCACATGAACATGGAGTGTTTAAGAACCAACTTTGAGCCCGGGCTCCGGAGATGCGCACATGAAACATTTGCACCCGTCATATCTCATAAAACCTCAAACTTAGAAGACGACTTCAAGGTCATTTAACCCTACCCCAAAGCTTGAGTTCCTTCTCTAATGTCCTCACGAAGAGCCTTGTCTACAACACCGGCATAACCGAAGCTTAGGATAGGACTCTTACCAAGCACGCGGAGCAAAAATCCCTCAATCCGTGTCTACCCACCTGTCCACACACACCCTCACACACTACTGAGACCTCCAGGCAAGGAGCCCCCGCCCCCACGCACACAGGACGTCTCCTTTGACTTGCGTGAATTAACTCCTGACAGCCGTCAGTGGCTTGCTGTCTCTCATACACAGACCCATTGTCTCAAGGAACAGCGTGAGACTAGAGACCTGCACACCAGGAAAGAAAAACGCAGAGGTTTTGGCCCGTATTTCCTGGTGTCCACCAGTGTGTGCGAAGGACAGAACCTGTGTTTTCTCCTGGCCGTTGTGTGTCCCGTGGCCGTATTTCCTGGTGTCCACCAGTGTGTGCGAAGGACCATGAGAAGGACAGAACCTGTGTTTTCTCCTGGCCATTGTGTGTCCCGTGGCTCTTTGTGCGCGCGCGCGCGCGCGCGCGTGTGTGTGTGTGTGTGTGTGTGTGAGGGGGACGTGGCTCTTTGTGCGTGTGTGGGGGGGCACCTCCAATAGGTGGGGGCCGAGAGGGGTGTTCAGACCTCGCTGTCTCCTAAGCATCTCCCAGGATGGGTGTATGGTACAAAGTCAGGTAGAAGTAGGGAGTTTACGCTCTCTGACAAAGGGGAGTGTTTCCGGCTTCTTGTGGAGGGACGCTGCACCCCATTCAGAAAAGCCACTTTCCTCCTCAATGGCTCTTCCCTTGAGTGTTAATGGTGCCTGTGTTGCTCCCTCCCTCCCAAGGGGCAGACCCCCTGCTTTGTCCTACCCTCCAAGAGCAAGGGCCTCTTCCCTCTCCCCACACCAGGAGGGGATCCCTCACTCTGAAGCAGATTCCCTCCCCCAGCTGGCCCTCCTTACACCCCCCAATCAACCTTCACTGGCTCCCTTGTTTCAGTGCCTTCCCGTCCTCTTTCCCGTCATCTCGTCTTTTTGAGACCCCAAAGAGTTCCCTGAGGTGAATGGGCAGACGTGAGTGTGGGAGTCTGTCTGTTCTCTGGTTAGGGGTGGGGATGAGAGAAAAGGGGAGATGGTCACCTGGGACCGCTCCTGGTGGAGGGTAGTGCCAGGCGAGGACTCCCCTTGAGCTGGGAGTCTGCAGGCCACTCTCCGACTGCAGAGGATTTACTTGGAGAAAGGACTCAGCTCAGGACAAGAACCCCTGTCCCCCAGGGGGCCCCAGAGGCCAGTCCTCTGGATGCGGCTCCAGAATAGACAGTTTTTCCGAGAGGAGCAGCTTAGGAAGCTGGACTGCAACTGAGGGGAGAATGGGTCGAGGACGCTGGGCGGCCCTCCCCTCCTGGGACCTGAAGGGCCACAGACTCACCCCACAAAGTAGGAGATGATCAGAAGCTGAACTGCTCGGTTGATGATCCCAATGGTCCAGCTCTTCACAACCACCGACTTAGTGGTCTCGTAGGTGAAGAAATCTGAAATACAGTTCATGTTGAGTGTTCGAGGGCCACTCAGAAGGGACTGAACGGTGGCCTCAGGAGGGAGAGGTCCTCAGACGGAAAGACGGAGATCAAGGCCTAGAGAGGGTAGCTTAGAGGGGACTGAGGAATGGGAGCCTATTCCTTTAAGTCAGGCAACCCTAGCCCAGTGCCCAGGCTCTCCGCTCTTGACACTCTGGGCTGCCAAGAGTCCAAGGCCAGGGCGGGGGACCCCTTTTTGTTGTCTCCACCCCACTCCCCTGTGATGTCACGGCAGGGGTGGGGTCTCCAATCCCAGGCTCCTGATTGCCTGGGATCCAGCTGGCTAGGGCCCTCTGGGATTCATGTTTTATCCGCACTCTGTTTACCGTTTCTGTTCCGTTCTCATATGCAGCATCTTCATCCCAGCTCACCGGCTGCTTTAAGCTCGCCTTAAAGCCCTTTGCAAGGCCCCAGCCCCTAGCCACCTAATAGCCTGCCTGATCTGAGTACTCCCTTCATTCCTGTGTTCCTCAAGCCACTCAATTCTGCAGCCATCTCCTCCCTTCCCAAGTTGCCTCCAATAGTATGGGGCGGGGGAGGGGTCTCAACCATTTCCCTTGGTCTCCTGCGGGGATGGGGGTTGAGTAAAGACTCACAGTTCATATTTCTAACTCAAATTGGCAGTGGCTGAAAAGCTACCTGTAGCACAGCATTATCACATTGGGTTTTTTTTTTTTTGGTTGTGTTTTTGTTTGTCAGTTTACTTATCCGAATCGTTTGTTAGATTATATGCTCTTAGAACACTGGTGTTGTTCTCATCTTGTTCACTAGTTTCCTCAAATCCTAGAACTCTGTTGGCGCTCAACACATATTTATCAAACCCAGTTGAATTTATGTTGCTAGATAGTATTGCAGTA
>NW_006431910.1:385198-396491 GCF_000325575.1 Pteropus alecto | reverse complement strand
CCTGCTTTCTCTTATCCTAGGACTCAGTAAGTAAGCTGGTGTACCCCATTTAAGTCAGATGGTCAGAGAAATCTCGAGTTTAAATATTCTGTCCTAATGTCTTCGCATAGGACACATATTATCAATTGTTCCGAACATAGAGTCGCTGTGATTATGACAGAATGGGCTGGGGAAAGGAGATTTGCGTTCCAGTCTCCATCTTTGTTGCCGACTCAGAGACCCCGGGCAACTCCTCTTTGGGGCTCAGTTTTCCCACCTGCAAAAAGAAGTTGGAGTAGACAAACTGCAACGCATCTTCCAGGTCTGGCCTCTTCTGATTTTGCAAGATGCATCCTAGTACTATATACAGGGGCACGGCTTTGACAATCCCAGGCTGATGTGGTTTCAAATCAGTTCTGGCTCCAAGGTGAATCTGACACTAGCACCTGAACTTGATACTGCCATTTGCCAGCCTCCTTCAGGCCACCCATACATTGCCGTTAGACCTGAGGTTTTTGGATGCAGTGAACTCATTTCCAAAAGAATACAATCCCACGTGACAGGGAGAGCGGGGCAGTCACAACGACACTAACACACACATTCTCTTCTCAGCCAGTGGGAGGGGTCATTTCTCTCCATAACTCTAAATATTTTTCTTTTTGTCTCACGGATGTCTTTCCACTCCACAGAAACCACTATCGTCGTGCAAGAGAGAGGGACCCACATCAATACCACACACATTCACACACGCCTCTGTGGAAAGTCTGATAAAAGAAAACTACACGATTTCTCTTTAGAACTTAGTCCTCCACTGAAAAAGTGTCTGTAATAGTTAAAGAGCCCTACGCTTTCCCATTTCTTAGAGTCCATGCGGGTGGGACTTCCTCATTGCCAGGCTGCCCTCAGGTCCTCCAGAGCCGCGGACGCTCTATGTGACCGCCTCGTAGGCGGGCCGGGCTCGCGCCTCTCTAGCCGGCTCGTGCTCTCTATGGTCCAGGGGAACAGCTTCCGGTGGCGGGACGCTGGGCTGCGCACGCGGGAAAAAGGTTCCCCAGTGTCCCCCTCCCCATCCCCTGTGTCCCCGCCCCCCTCCCCCGCGTCCCCCAGCGAGCCCACCGTCCGCACTTGGGCCGTCGCTAGGCTGCTGCTTGAGGAGGTGGGTGGTCGCCGTCCCCGTGCCCCAGGAGGGCGCGGGTCCCTCCGTCCCCCGTGGGACGCTCGAGATGGACCGTTCCACGTTCGAATCCGCGGGCAGCGGGCGAATCCATTTTAGGGGAAGGGGGGAAACCGTGGGTCTGGGGCCGAGGCACGGTGGGAGCGCTGGGAGGGAAACCCTGCACTCAGAGCTGGGTTGGCGCGCGGGCGAGGTGCGGCCTCCAGGCAGGCCCTGGGGTACCGCTCCTCGTTGCCATGGCGCCAGGTGGATCGCCTAGAGCCTGCTTCTGGTTGGGGTGTAAGCACTACTCCAGGCCCGGTTTTCTAGCTGGGGCTGGGCCTGGCCCCTCGACCTCTGCGGAGCCTGCCTGTAGGCTCCCAGGCAGAGGAGATCCCGAGACATCCCGGGCGCAGCCACAGGTTGCCACCTGGCCCCATCCGTGTGCTGAGTGAGGTGTTGTCATTCACGCTTCTCTGTTTCCCTCTTGAATTCAGATTCCCAACGTGCTGAGTAACTATCTGCACAGCCATCCAGGAGTTGGGGCTCAGCTCACAGTTGAGGCCAAAGGGGCAGGTCAGCATGGCAGAAACGCTGGAGTTTAACGACATCTACCAGGAGGTGAAAGGCTCCATGGTAAGAAGGGCTTGGGCTTTTAATACAGGTGGAGAGGGGAGGGGAGTAGACTTTTTGTCAGGCAACAAGAGTTTGCTTGGATGATGTTGCCACTTTGGGAAAGGAGAGTATAATGTATACTTGTTGTTTCTCCAGCAAAGGTTAATAGTGAGAGAGTACTGGAGTTACAGGACCTCAAGAGTTTATAGGGACCATACCTGCTGCTCAGCCCCATATCTCGAAACAGAGGACCTGCAAAGGTTCTGGATGCCAGAGCCAGGATTAGAATCCAGACTTTCTAGCTACTTGTCCCTTACTGGCCCTCACCATTTCAGCCATGGCTCCTGCATTGACATCGAGCCAGCCTAGGATAGGAGTCGGGCGGGGCTGTGCCCAGTATGCACTGTGTACCGTCCCTGTGCATTTAGGTCTGTTTTTCTAACAGAATGATGGTCGGCTGAGGTTGAGCCGCCAGGGCATCATCTTCAAGAACAGTAAGACGGGCAAAGTGGACAACATCCAGGCGGGGGAGCTGACGGAAGGCATCTGGCGCCGCGTGGCTCTGGGCCATGGACTTAAACTGCTCACGAAGAATGGCCATGTCTACAAGTACGATGGCTTCCGAGAGTCGGTGAGATGTCCTGGTGCCATAACCCCCACTTTATGGTGCCATCTCGTTTAATTTGAATCTTCTAGAGAGGGTTGGGGCTCCTTCCTCTGCTAACCATGTAATTGCCGGTTTGGACTCTACAGAGCAGAGCCATTGAGGCCATTAAGCGATCAGTGTTCAGTTTTGGGTGTCAGAGTCTTGGGCCTGCCTTTGTGTCTTGACTCCAGAAGGTTTTCTACCGTTTTGATTTTTCGGTGGTTTCTGCTTGTTGCCTTTTTCCAGGTTCATAGTTTTAGTTTGATTCTTTACTTTGGGTTTTGTTTTCCCATTTTGAACTGCTCGAGTTAAAGACTACTTTACTTGAATTTACGCTTTCATTAAAGCAATACCTATACAAAGTCTGAAAGCATTGTGAGGCCGTAGCCAGGAATTGTCAGTTCTTTATTTTACTCTTCCCTCAGCCTGAGTTCCGGTGCCCAGAAACAGCCTCTTTCAACATCCTTTTAAACAGTTTTATAGCTGAGACTCTTAAGTCAACATGGATTTCTGATAAAAGGTATATTAGGGCAGCTTCTCAGAAACAGATAATCGTAGAACATTCAAGTTTATGTTAAAACCACTGGGGTTTACTGGGATTGCTTTCTCTGCTTCACTTACAGGAGTTTGAGAAACTCTCCGATTTCTTCAAAACTCACTATCGTCTTGACCTCATGGAGAAGGACCTATGTGTGAAGGGCTGGAACTGGGGGACGGTGAAGTTTGGTGGTGAGTCTGGGCAAAGGCTGAGGTTTGGGGAGAAGGTGGGAGGAAGGATTTCAGCCTTTAACTTGTTTTGCTCTCTTTCTGTCACTGCCTCTGATTTCCTATTGGTTTGTAATCCATCACTATGTTTATTGCGGGCCAACAGTGTTTTAAGCACTGTGCCTGGTCTTGAGGTTACAGTACGAGCAAAGCATCCTGTCCTCAGGGAACTGCAGTCTGGCGGGAACATGCTTTATGCAGACTCGAGTTTCTGGAGAAGCTTGACAGCTCTTTCCTTACAGGGCAGCTGCTTTCCTTTGACATTGGTGACCAACCTGTCTTCGAGATACCCCTCAGCAACGTGTCCCAGTGCACCACAGGCAAAAACGAGGTGACACTGGAGTTCCACCAGAATGATGACGCAGAAGTCTCTCTCATGGAGGTGCGCTTCTACGTGCCTCCCACCCAGGAGGATGGCGTAGACCCCGTTGAGGTGAGGTCTCCCCTGGTCGCCTTGGGAGCAGATGGTGCTAAGCAGGCCCCACCTGGTCCAGGAGCAGGATCCCTGCCACTCAGTTACCAGTGTGTGCTTTCGCAGGCCTTTGCCCAGAACGTGCTGTCTAAGGCGGATGTGATCCAGGCCACTGGAGACGCCATCTGTATCTTCCGAGAGCTGCAGTGTCTGACCCCTCGAGGCCGATACGACATTCGGATCTACCCCACCTTTCTGCACCTGCACGGCAAGACCTTCGACTACAAGATACCCTACACCACGGTGCTGCGTCTCTTTTTGTTGCCCCATAAGGACCAGCGCCAGATGTTCTTTGTGGTAAGCGGAAACCACTGGGAGTGGGTTGTCCTGGGTTTTGCCTGAGTCTTTCATGGACGATCTCTCTGGGGCTTAATTATCAAGTTCTCACGGAGCATCGCCTGGTGCTAAGCCTTGTCGGCTCTTCCTTGTCAGATCAGCCTGGATCCCCCCATCAAGCAGGGCCAGACCCGTTACCACTTCCTGATCCTTCTCTTCTCCAAGGATGAGGACATTTCTTTGACTCTCAACATGAATGAGTGAGTGTCTCTCTGGACTCATAGCCTGCCAGGTCGAGGCGGGAGACAGGCATGTATTAGGAGGAAACACTGCTCGTGACCTCATCTTCCTCTGTCGTAGGGAGGAGGTGGAGAAGCGCTTCGAGGGGCGGCTCACCAAGAACATGTCGGGATCCCTCTACGAGATGGTCAGCCGGGTCATGAAAGCACTGGTGAACCGCAAGATCACTGTCCCAGGCAACTTCCAAGGGTGAGCGCAGGCCCGGGGCCCTGGCCTGTGGGGCTGGGCTGTCCCGAGTCTGCTCGGTGAACCCACTTGGATGGGAGTGTAGTCTCCGAGGCTCGGTTGGGTCCTATCTTGATGGTGTCAGTTGCTTCTGTCTGAGCAGCTTAGTGAGGTTCACTCACTTGAGGTCCTGAGCACACCTGTGTGGTGGTCCCTGTGGCTCTGCCACCTGCTGCTGAGGTGGGCACTGACTGGGCTCCCTGTGTCCTCTCCCAGGCACTCCGGGGCCCAGTGCATCACCTGTTCCTACAAGGCGAGCTCAGGACTGCTGTACCCACTGGAGCGGGGCTTCATCTATGTCCACAAGCCACCTGTGCACATCCGCTTTGACGAGATCTCCTTTGTCAACTTTGCCCGTGGCACTACCACCACACGTTCCTTTGACTTTGAAATCGAGACCAAGCAGGGCACTCAGTACACCTTCAGTAGTATCGAGAGGTGAGAGCCTCCCTCCGTCATTTCGTGGGCGTCCTGGTCCTGACCTAGCCTCGACCAGGAGGCCTGGCATGACCCAGGGCCCTCTCCAGGCCTGTGACTCATCCCTGACTTCAAGCCTTGAGCAGAATTTTTCTGTTGCTTCCCTGGGAATTGGTGCTCCTCGGAATGCTCAGCCTTTGGAAGCCTCTTCATCGCTTTCTTTCTGTCCTTAAAAAAATTGTTTTCCACATTATGAAAGCTCTGGGTCCAGTAGCCCTCCTCCTCCTCCACTCCCCCCAAGATGGAAATGTTATCTCTCTCTCTCTCTCTTCCCGGAATGAGCTTGGTGTCTGGGAACACAGCAGCTAATGTTTATCGAATGCTCATCGTGGGCTAAACGTTTTACAAACATCTTCACGCTTAACTGTTACAACAACCCTGTGAAGTATGAAATGCAAACCAGTAAAAGGATGAAAAATCCCCTCTCGCAACACCCCCTCCTTGCTTTGCACGTATTTGGTTACTAGGTACACACCCCTCCCCACCTTTCCTTCCTGGAACTCGAGAGCCATGCAGGTTCCTCTTTCAAGACTATGCCTGACTCTGCTGCTGTTCTGCGAGGGTCTCTGAGCTGTTGGGTTGGATGATGTGGTCAGGAGCTCCAGGCCCCGCAGTCTGTCTCAGCCCATGGGTGTCAGAACAGCGTGCAGTCCTCCCCTCATCGGCCTGCCCGTCCGGTAATGCGGTGCATCTCCCCTCACAGGGAGGAGTATGGGAAGCTGTTTGATTTTGTCAACGTAAAAAAACTCAACATCAAAAACCGCGGATTGAAAGAGGTACCTCTGAGTGTGGAAGGGATGAGCCTCTCTCCTGTTCTTTCTGTTTTGGGGAAGGGCAGGGATTTTTCCAGCTTCTTTTTCACTCTCTCTTCTCTTCTTATCCTTATAGAAAAAAGAGGTGCGTGTGACCCTTCCCCACCTCCTGGTGCAGGTTTCCTCAGCATGACCTTAGATCAGTCTTTGCAGCCCCTCAGGAGCCCCCAGTGGGGCTGGGAGAGGGAGGGGCTTGGACTAACCCAGTTTGCAGGAAGGCCTCGTGGGCCCTGCACATTGGCTGCGTGTGAACAGTCCAGCTCCATGGTCTTCTCGGAGCTGCTGGTCTGATCTTGACTCACGGGCATGGGCGAGTGCTTTCGAGTGTGCGGGCTTCTGGGCCAGGGCAGGTCGGCCTTCACGCCCACCTCTTCCCTGACGGCTAGGGCATGAACCCAAGCTACGACGATTATGCCGACTCTGACGAAGATCAGCATGATGCCTACTTGGAGCGGATGAAGGAGGAGGGCAAGATCCGGGAGGAGAACGCCAACGACAGCAGCGACGACTCAGGAGAAGAAACCGGTGAGCCTGCCCTGGCAGTCCTGGGGCACGGGGGCGGCCAGACTCCTCCCTGGGCCCGGGCTGGGCTCAGCCTGGGGCCAGAGCTGGGCATCTGGGTGAGGGGGCGGGATTTCCGTGGAGCAGCGCTGATGCATGTCGGTTCTTTTTCAGATGAGTCATTCAACCCAGGTGAAGAGGAGGAAGATGTGGCCGAGGAGTGAGTTTTGGTTCCATCTCATGGGGGTGAGGTGATGGCCTGTGAGCTTAAGAGACCAGAGATTTCTGGACATTTCTTATATCCCAGCATAAGCTACCGACCCAGGGTGGAAAAATGACCTCCAATGAGGGGATAAATGTCAGTGTTTCAAAAATCATCAAGGCCTTTGTAAGCGCAGGACATGCAGTGAAAGCCAGAAAAGCAGGGAGGAGAGACGAGGTGAGAGCCACCACTGCCACTCGCCAGCTGAGCCCTTAGGTCAGTCGTCGACTCGCAGCTTTTCATATGTGAAACAACAGTAGTGTCCCTGTGCTGTATCGGTCAACTCTTCGTGGCCAGTGTCAGAAATATGAGTCAAGTGGACTAGCCTTAAAGGGAGTTTTGTGGGTTCACCTAACTGGAGAGCCCAGGGATATAATTGGCTTCAGGCATCTGGATCGAGGTGCTCAAAAGCTGTGGGGAATCTTTGTTTCTTCTGATTTCCTTATTTTTAGGTAGGTTTGCCCCATGTAGTGCCACATGGTCTGGGCAGGCTTAATCCTGCTGGTATACCATGCAGGCATGCCTCTGCTCCCAGAGCAGCAGTAAGCAGTGTGGTCACATGGCCCTTCCCGAGTCTGAGTTACAAGGACATGCTCTGATGGGCTGGAACTGGCCATGTGCCCACCCTTAACGGCTTGCAGTTGGGTGAGCCCCTCTTGAATAGGGCACCGTGGTTCCCAGCAGAAAATTGGGACTCTTAATCCAGAAGAATTTGGAATAAATTCTGGGCAGGAAAAAAAATCTACAGGAGTCCACTGCTTCTGCTTCCTGCATGCCTGCCTACTCGTCATGAGTCAGTGAGTAAAGGCTTGTGAAAACGCCTTGAAGATTTCAGCACCATGCAGGTCTAGGCAGCTCTGTGTGCTGACGGGTTGTGTGAATATCGGACAGGACTGTTAATTACGTGGGTATGTACTAGGTTGGACTGGTGTTGGTTTTTCCCACTTTTTATGGAAACTCTCTTTATCAGAGAGTCTACGGGGTAGGGTAAGATGATTAACCCCAAGGAAGTGGTGAAGTGGACTTGGCACGTTGACAAGACAGAGTTTGTCCCGGGGAGTGTGGTTGGAGTAGGTCTGGGGTTAGGCCGAGAGCAGGGAAAGCAGATGGAGCCCGTTTGCTTTTCTTTGATTGCTTCACCAGATTATCCATTGCTATGGCTGAGGTGAAGAGGGCATGGTGAAGCACCCCCTCAGCAAAGGAGAGGAGGCAAAGTTGGGGATGATAGCCCTGTCCTGTGGCCCTCTCACCCTCCTCTCTGGGCAGGTGTCTTTGGACTCATTTCCTGTTCTGAGGCTGTGGGGTGCCATCTTCCCTTCCTGAGTCTAAGCCCCTCTCTCCTTGGCAGGTTTGATAGCAATGCCTCTGCCAGCTCCTCCAGTAACGAAGGGGACAGTGACCGGGATGAGAAGAAACGGAAACAGCTTAAAAAGGCCAAGATGGCCAAGGATCGCAAGAGCCGCAAGAAGCCTACGGAGGTATGGCCTCTCCTCTGGAAGGGACGGCCCTGGGGAGCCATTCTCTGTGTTCTCTTGTCCACCACCAGTGGGGCCTGTGGCTCGGTCCTCCTGGGGCTGCTTTTTGTAGCCAGTGATTATGGCCTTGAGAAGTACCTTCTTGGAAATGTTTCTCTCTGGTCCTTGAGATAATTATCTTCTGGAAGATCTGAATTAGAAGCAGGCTTCTTTTGTCTCAGGAGCCCTAAGACGGGAACCCCTAATGCGCTAAGCACTGGGGTGCAGAGGGGAGGCAGACGTGGTCCCTGCCCCAACCTCGGTCTAGGTTGATGTCTTCTCCATCTTCTCCCCTGATCCAAGTAATTTCTTTGGGAGAATGTGGGTGTCTGGGAGGGTATAGATGGCTAAAGATATTTGGGTTCTCATGTAGGTAAAGAAAGGCAAAGACCCCAATGCCCCCAAGAGACCCATGTCTGCCTACATGCTGTGGCTCAATGCCAGCCGAGAGAAGATCAAGTTAGACCATCCCGGCATCAGTATCACAGATCTTTCCAAGAAGGCAGGCGAGATCTGGAAGGGAATGTCCAAAGAGAAGAAAGAGGTGAGTAGCAGCATGGATGCGGGGTGGTGAATCTAGTCACTGATAGAGGGGTTGGGGGGAGGGGGCATTGGTGGAACTTTGTAGATTTTGCCTGTGTTGGGAGAGATCTCATTATTCTCTGTTCTCTCTGTGTATGTGTGTGTGTGTACATGTGCACGTGTGTCAGGAGTGGGATCGCAAAGCTGAGGATGCCAGGAGGGAATATGAAAAAGCCATGAAAGAATATGAAGGAGGCCGGGGCGAGTCTTCTAAGAGGTGAGTGTTGGGAACAGAGTGGCCCAGTAACTGCTTTCTCGGCAGATGTTTTTTGTAGGTCCAAGTTGAGAATGGGGATGTTAATAGAGATGCTTCTGATGGCAAGAGGGCAGTGCTTCTCATATCTGGGTAGGCAGTTACCCAAGTATGGGTAGTGCGCTAGGGAATTCCTGGTCACTGGACAAATAATGGCCTATTTTTCTAGAGAGCCAATTTTGTTCGAAGGTGTGGGATCATTAAAAAACATGTTATTATGGTGTTAATTCACATGAATTTTTAAAGATAAAGCAAGAGATGCCACGTAAGCTTTCCCTATGACCAGGCTATGACTTCTGATTTTTCTGGTTATTCACTTCTGATGCTCTCACTTGGGGCTGACATGGCTGGCTATTGACATTGATAGTGACATGGACAGTGTGGCTGGGACTGGGTAAAGAAGGCCCTGTGAAAGCTGGGGGCGATTTGGCCTTGATGATGGGGGTACCTAAAGGCCCAGCCCCTTTCCCTCTTGCTAATATAGGGACAAGTCAAAGAAGAAGAAGAAAGTAAAGGTAAAGATGGAAAAGAAGTCAACACCCTCCAGGGGCTCGTCATCCAAGTCGTCGTCAAGGCAGCTGAGTGAGAGCTTCAAGAGCAAAGAGTTTGTGTCCAGCGACGAGAGCTCTTCAGGAGAGAACAAGAGCAAAAAGAAGAGAAGGCGGAGCGAGGTACAGCAGGAGTTTGGGGGCTGTGGGGCCTGGAAGGGCGAGGGGCATCTGAGTCGGCAGTGGAGGTGGCGACAGATGGGCCAGGGGTTGTGGTTGGTTCTTAAGAATAACGGGATGGAGTGGATAGGTGGAATTCTGGGGTTCTAAAGACTAGTTCTGGAGTTTGGGGAGGCGATAGGGAATCGGGGGCCTTTCACCACTGAAAAGTAGCTGGGAGGGTAACCAGGACTCTACACTTTTGTCCTGAAAAGACATTTGGTTTTCAGGACTCTGAAGAAGAGGAACTAGCCAGTACTCCCCCCAGCTCAGAAGATTCGGCATCAGGATCTGATGAATAGAGAGGAGGAAAATTCTCTCTCCTTGGCTTTGCCCTGTCACACCCCCAGTCTCTCCACCCGTGTTTTGGTACCAGTTTCTCCCCATATGAAATGTAATCTCTGGATTCTGTGCCATCTGAACAAGCTTTCCTGGTGATATGCACTTGGCTGGGACAGCACGGGAGGCGTCTTGGCTGCTGATTCACAAGGATGCCTCTTTATAATTTGGGGAGAGATTGGGTGGGAGGCAGGGCAGTGCAGGAACCAAATCCTTGTCCTACTTTCCCAACCTTGGGGATATAGCTGCTTCTTGTCCTGTTCAAGTTGCTGCAGCAGGGGTCATAGGAGGTCAGGCCTGTAGCTCCTTACTGGGGCCTATTTCTACTTTTATTTTGTATTTCTGGTCTGTGAAAATCAACATTTAATAAAGGGAACTGACTTTGGAAACCATGTCCTCATGCCTTCTCTCTAGCCCTGTATCGCGCCTATTTTTCTCGGTAGTGTTTACCACACGGCTCTGACTGGGCAAGGCCTTTCTGGCCAGCCGGGAAGCAAGCCTCCAGGTACGTCCTGTGCTGTTCCCAGCTGGACAAGCATTGGTTTTCACCCTCCTTTGCCGGGATGGGCCACCTGAGAGTCTAGAAACGAGAGCTGATCTGATTAGGAAGTCTCTCTCACAGTTCTACTCCATTAGCTAAGCTAAGGGGAGGCAGCCACTGGCTCCATCCTTAATCACCTATGAGCCAAGGGTCTTCCAAGGCTTTACATAATAGAATCACGATTGATTGGCCTCTCTGCAACCAGGAGAATGGAAACCTGATCCTGGAGAGTTAGGAGAATGAGCGGTGGAGGGTGGGGGTGCAGTGTGATGATGCAGGAAAGGTACGGAGTATGGGCGAAGTGCTTTTTATGGGAGAAAAGGGTTGTATCAGATTTTGAGGTCAGGAAGGATTTATATCGGGGAAGGGGGTTATAACAGGAGATAAGGGGGATTAGTGAAAAAAATAGTTTCCAGTCTCCCTCACGGTGGCTCTACATCTGATTTTATACACGTGGGATGGCCACGTTGCATAGTTTCTCAGGTGTTTGCCACAGGAAGCCTCTCCAGTCCGCCAATGGTTACCTTCTTTCTCGCCGTGACTCTATGGTGCTGCAATCATTTCAGGCCGTTGGGCTTGAGGATTGGGGCCGTGCCTTAAGTCTCTCTAGGCAGTCGTCTCGGTGGCCATTTTGCCCCAGCGCTTTTAGCTGCTGAATTGCGTCAGTTTGTCACCCGGGTCTGAGCCTGGGGCGGACCCCTCATTACCAAGACTCATGAATAATTGAGTCCTTGGGCTGCACCTATTTGCATACGATCGGGCGAGCTCTGCACGGGCTTCCCACTCCAGGTTTTCACTGGTTCATGGATATTCATGAGGGGCTCCGGGGGCGTGGGCCTGGGCGGGGCTGGGGTCGGGGCCCCGCCGGGCTCGC